>NW_027457056.1:106256-143756 GCF_040206685.1 Ascaphus truei
CGCGCGCGCGTCTCGCAGTGAGAGATAGCCGTGCGCGCGTTCGCAGTGACGCGTTTTGCAGTGATAGCCATGCACGTGTTTCGCAGTGAGATAGCCGTGCGCGCGTTTCGCAGTGAGATAGGCGTACGCGCGTCTCGCAGTGAGAGATAGCCGTGCACGCGTTTCGCAGTGAGAGATAGCCGTGCACGCGTTTCGCAGTGAGATAGCCGTGCGCGCGTCTCGCCGTGAGAGATAGCCGCGCGCGCGTCTCGCAGTGAGAGATAGCCGCGCGCGCGTCTCGCAGTGAGAGATAGCCGCGCGTCTCGCAGTGAGAGATAGCCGTGCGTCTCGCAGTGAGAGATAGCCGCGCGTCTCGCAGTGAGAGATAGCCGCGCGCGCGTCTGGCAGTGAGAGATAGCCGCGCGCGCGTCTGGCAGTGAGAGATAGCCGCGCGTGCATCTCGCAGTGAGAGATAGCCGTGCGCGCGTTTCGCAGTGACGCGTTTTGCAGTGATAGCTATGCACGTGTTTCGCAGTGAGCCGTGCGCGCGATTCACAGTGAGATAGCAGTGCGCGCGTTTCACAGTGAGATAGCCATGCGCGCGTTTCGCAGTGAGATAGGCGTACGCGCGTCTCGCAGTGAGAGATAGCCGTGCACGCGTTTCGCAGTGAGAGATAGCCGTGCACGCGTTTCGCAGTGAGATAGCCGTGCGCGCGTTTCGCAGTGAGAGATAGCCGTGCGTGCGTTTCGCAGTGAGATAGCCGTCCGCGCGTTTCGCAGTGAGAGATAGTCGTGCGCGCGTCTCGCAGTGAGAGATAGCCGCGCGCGCGTCTGGCAGTGAGAGATAGCCGCGCGCGCATCTCGCAGTGAGAGATAGCCGTGCGCGCGTTTCGCAGTGACGCGTTTTGCAGTGATAGCCATGCACGTGTTTCGCAGTGAGCCGTGCGCGCGATTCACAGTGAGATAGCAGTGCGCGCGTTTCACAGTGAGATAGCCATGCGCGCGTTTCGCAGTGAGATAGGCGTACGCGCGTCTCGCAGTGAGAGATAGCCGTGCACGCGTTTCGCAGTGAGAGATAGCCGTGCACGCGTTTCGCAGTGAGATAGCCGTGCGCGCGTTTCGCAGTGAGAGATAGCCGTGCGTGCGTTTCGCAGTGAGATAGCCGTCCGCGCGTTTCGCAGTGAGAGATAGCCGTGCGCGCGTCTCGCAGTGAGAGATAGCCGCGCGCGCGGCTATCTCACTGCGAAACGCGCGCGCGGCTATCTCTCACTGCGAGACGCGCGCACGACTATCTCTCACTGCGAAACGCGTGAGAGATAGCCGCGCGCGCGTCTCGCCGTGAGAGATAGCCGCGCGCGCGTCTCGCAGTGAGAGATAGCCGCGCGCAGCGTCTCGCAGTGAGAGATAGCCGCGCGCGTCTCGCAGTGAGAGATAGCCGCGCGCGTCTCGCAGTGAGAGATAGCCGCGCGCGTCTCGCAGTGAGAGATAGCCGCGCGCGCGTGTTTCGCAGTGAGCCGTGCGCGCGATTCACAGTGAGATAGCAGTGCGCGCGTTTCACAGTGAGATAGCCGTGCGCGCGTTTCGCAGTGAGAGATAGGCGTACGCGCGTCTCGCAGTGAGAGATAGCCGCGCGCGCGTCTCGCAGTGAGAGATAGCCGCGCGCGCGTTTCGCAGTGAGATAGCCGTGCGCGCGTTTCGCAGTGAGAGTTAGCCGTGCGCGCGTTTCGCAGTGAGATAGCCGTGCGCGCATTTCGCAGTGAGATAGCCGTGCGCGCGTTTCGCAGTGAGAGATAGCCGTGCACGCGTTTCGCAGTGAGAGATAGCCGTGCATGTGTTTCGCAGTGATATAGCCGTGCGCGCGTTTCGCAGTGAGAGATAGTCGTGCGCGCGTCTCGCAGTGAGAGATAGCCGCGCGCGCGGCTATCTCACTGCGAAACGCGCGCGCGGCTATCTCTCACTGCGAGACGCGCGCACGACTATCTCTCACTGCGAAACGCGTGAGAGATAGCCGCGCGCGCGTCTCGCCGTGAGAGATAGCCGCGCGCGCGTCTCGCAGTGAGAGATAGCCGCGCGCGCGTCTCGCAGTGAGAGATAGCCGCGCGCGTCTCGCAGTGAGAGATAGCCGCGCGCGTCTCGCAGTGAGAGATAGCCGCGCGCGTCTCGCAGTGAGAGATAGCCGCGCGCGCGTGTTTCGCAGTGAGCCGTGCGCACGATTCACAGTGAGATAGCAGTGCGCGCGTTTCACAGTGAGATAGCCGTGCGCGCGTTTCGCAGTGAGAGATAGGCGTACACGCGTCTCGCAGTGAGAGATAGCCGCGCGCGCGTCTCGCAGTGAGAGATAGCCGCGCGCGCGTTTCGCAGTGAGATAGCCGTGCGCGCGTTTCGCAGTGAGAGTTAGCCGTGCGCGAGTTTCGCAGTGAGATAGACGTGCGCGCATTTCGCAGTGAGATAGCCGTGCGCGCGTTTCGCAGTGAGAGATAGCCGTGCACAGCGTTTCGCAGTGAGAGATAGCCGTGCACGTGTTTCGCAGTGATATAGCCGTGCGCGCGTTTCGCAGTGAGAGATAGCCGTGCGCGCGTTTCGCAGTGAGAGATAGCCGTGCACGCGTTTCGCAGTGATATAGCCGTGCGCGCGTTTCGCAGTGAGATAGCCGTGCGCGCGTTTCGCAGTGAGAGATAGCCGTGCACGCGTTTCGCAGTGAGAGATAGCCGTGCGCGCGTTTCGCAGTGAGAGATAGCCGTGCGCGCGTTTCGCAGTGAGAGATAGCCGTGCGCGCGTTTCGCAGTGAGAGATAATCGCGGGCGCGTCTCGCAGTGAGAGATAGTCGCGCGCGCGTCTTGCAGTGAGAGATAGCCGCGCGCGCGTTTCGCAGTGAGATAGCCGCGCGCGCGCGTCTCGCAGTGAGAGATAGCCGAGCGTGTCTCGCAGTGAGAGATAGCCGCGCGCGCGTCTCGCAGTGAGAAATAGCCGCGCGCTGTGTCTCGCAGTGAGAGATAGCCGCGCGCGCGTCTCGCAGTGAGAAATAGCCGCGCGCGCGTCTCGCAGTGAGAGATAGCGCGCGCGCGTTTCGCAGTGATATAGCCGTGCGCGCGTTTCGCAGTGATATAGCCGTGCGCGCGTTTCGGAGTGAGATAGCCGTGCGCGCGTTTCGCAGTGAGATAGCAGTGCGCGCGTTTCGCAGTGAGAGATAGCCGTGCGCGCGTTTCGCAGTGAGAGATAGCCGTGCGCGCGTTTCGCAGTGAGAGATAGCCGTGCGCGCATTTCGCAGTGAGAGTTAGCCGTGCGCGCGTTTCGCAGTGAGAGATAGCCGTGCACGCGTTTCGCAGTGAGATAGCCGTGCGCGAGTTTCGCAGTGAGAGATAGCCGTGCGCGCGTTTCGCAGTGAGAGTTAGCCGTGCGCAGCGTTTCGCAGTGAGAGATAGCCGTGCACGCGTTTCGCAGTGAGATAGCCGTGCGCGCGTTTCGCAGTGAGAGATAGCCGTGCGCGCGTTTCGCAGTGAGAGTTAGCCGTGCGCGCGTTTCGCAGTGAGAGTTAGCCGTGCGCGCGTTTCGCAGTGAGATAGCCGTGCGCGCGTTTCGCAGTGAGATAGCCGTGCGCGCGTTTCGCAGTGAGATAGCCGTGCGCGCGTTTCGCAGTGAGAGGCCGCCGTGCTCACCGCGGTGTAGTTGTGTTCAGTGTAGTGGTAGTAGTGCTCCTCGGGCTGGGGCTGGGGCTCAAGCTGGCCGGAAGAGATGGACACGCACTCGTTCCTGTACGGCTCGGGCAGCTGTACCCAGCACGACTCCGTCTCTATATAAAGCTGAACCGCAAGCAGGATAAGCCCCACCCCTCCGAGCACCGCGTTGGTCACATGACAGCCCAGGCAGGCTCGTACCTGCAAAATATATATACATCATACGTGTGTGTGTACGGTGCGGGGTACCGTGCGGGGTACGGTGCTGGGTGCGGGGTACGGTACGGTGCTGGGTACGGGGTACGGTGCTGGGTGCGGGGTGCGGTGCGGGGTACGGTGCTGGGTGCGGTGTGCGGTACGGTGCTGGGTACGGGGTACGGTGCTGGGTGCGGGGTGCGGTGCGGGGTACGGTGCTGGGTGCGGGGTACGGTGCTGGGTGCGGGGTACGGTGCTGGGTGCGGGGTGCGGTGCGGGGTACGGTGCGGGGTGCAGTGCGGGGTACGGTGCTGGGTACGGGGTACGGTGCGGGGTACGGTGCTGGGTGCGGGGCACGGTGCTGGGTGCGGGGTACGGTGCTGGGTACGGTGCTGGGTGCGGGGTGCGGTGCGGGGTACGGTGCTGGGTGCGGGGTACGGTGCTGGGTGCGGGGTGCAGTGCTGGGTGCGGGGTACCGTGCGGGGTACAGTACTGGGTGCGGGGTGCTGGGTACGGTGCTGGGTACGGTGCTGGGTGCCGTGCGGGGTACGGTGCTGGGTGCGGGGTACGGTGCTGGGTGCGGGGTACGGTGCTGGGTGCGGGGTACGGTGCTGGGTGCGGGGTACAGTGCTGGGTGCGGGGTTACGGTGCTGGGTGCGGGGTGCGGGGTGCGGTGCTGGGTGCGGGGTAAGGTGTGGGGTACGGTACTGGGTGCGGGGTACGGTGCTGGGTGCGGGGTTACGGTGCTGGGTGCGGGGTACGGTGCAGGGTGCGGGGTACGGTGCGGGGTACGGTGCGGGGTGGGGTGCGGTGTACGGTGCGGGGTACGGTGCTGGGTGCGGGGTACGGTGCGGGGTACGGTGCTGGGTGCGGGGTACGGTGCTGGGTGCGGGGTACGGTGCTGGGTGCGGGGTACGGTGCTGGGTGCGGGGTATGGTGCGGGGTGCGGGGTATGGTGTGGGGTACGGTGCGGGGTACGGTGCTGGGTGCGGGGTACGGTGCGGGGTACGGTGCTGGGTGCGGGGTACGGTGCTGGGTGCGGGGTACGGTGCTGGGTGCGGGGTACGGTGCTGGGTGCGGGGTATGGTGCGGGGTGCGGGGTATGGTGTGGGGTACGGTGCGGGGTACGGTGCTGGGTGCGGGGTACGGTGCGGGGTACGGTGCTGGGTGCGGGGTACGGTGTGGGGTACAGTGCTGGGTGCGGGGTACGGTGCTGGGTGCGGGGTACGGTGCTGGGTGCGGGGTACGGTGCGGGGTACGGTGCTGGGTGCGGGGTACGGTGCTGGGTGCGGGGTACGGTGCGGGGTACGGTGCTGGGTGCGGGGTACGGTGCTGGGTGCGGGGTACAGTGCGGGGTGCGGGGTACGGTGCGGGGTGCGGGGTGCGGGGTACGGTGCGGGGTACAGTGCTGGGTGCGGGGTACGGTGCTGGGTGCGGGGTACGGTGCTGGGTGCGGGGTACGGTGCGGGGTGCGGGGTATGGTGCGGGGTACGGTGCTGGGTGCGGGGTACGGTGCTGGGTGCGGGGTATGGTGCGGGGTACGGTGCTGGGTGCGGGGTACGGTGCTGGGTGCGGGGTACGGTGCTGGGTGCGGGGTAAGGTGCGGGGTACGGTGCTGGGTGCGGGGTACGGTGCTGGGTACGGTGCGGGGTGCGGGGTACAGTGCGGGGTGCGGGGTACGGTGTGGGGTACAGTGCTGGGTGCGGGGTACGGTGCTGGGTGCGGGGTACGGTGCTGGGTGCGGGGTACGGTGCGGGGTACGGTGCTGGGTGCGGGGTACGGTGCTGGGTGCGGGGTACAGTGCGGGGTGCGGGGTACGGTGCGGGGTGCGGGGTACGGTGCGGGGTACGGTGCGGGGTACAGTGCTGGGTGCGGGGTACGGTGCTGGGTGCGGGGTACGGTGCTGGGTGCGGGGTACGGTGCGGGGTGCGGGGTATGGTGCGGGGTACGGTGCTGGGTGCGGGGTACGGTGCTGGGTGCGGGGTAAGGTGCGGGGTACGGTGCTGGGTGCGGGGTACGGTGCTGGGTACGGTGCGGGGTGCGGGGTACGGTGCGGGGTGCGGGGTACAGTGCGGGGTGCGGGGTACGGTGCGGGGTACGGTGCGGGGTGCGGGGTACGGTGCTGGGTGCGGGGTACGGTGCTGGGTGCGGGGTACGGTGCGGGGTACGGTGCGGGGTACGGTGCGGGGTACGGTGCGGGGTACGGTGCGGGGTACGGTGCTGGGTGCGGTACGGGGTGCGGGGTACGGTGCGGGGTGCGGGGTACGGTATGGGGTACGGGGTACGGTGCGGGGTACGGTGCTGGGTACGGGGTACGGGGTACGGTGCTGGGTACGGTGCTGGGTGCGGGGTACGGTGCTGGGTGCGGGGTACGGTGCTGGGTGCGGGTACGGTGCTGGGTGCGGGGTACGGTGCTGGGTGCGGGGTACGGTGCTGGGTGCTGGGTACGGTGCTGGGTGCTGGGTGCGGGGTACGGTGCGGGGTACGGTGCTGGGTGCGGGGTACGGTGCTGGGTGCGGGGTACGGTGCGGGGTACGGTGCTGGGTGCGGGGTATGGTGCGGGGTGCGGTGCTGGGTGCGGGGTGCGGTGCTGGGTGCTGGGTACGGTGCTGGGTGCGGGGTACGGTGCGGGGTACGGGGTACGGTGCGGGGTACGGTGCTGGGTGCGGTGCTGGGTGCTGGGTGCGGGGTGCGGTGCGGTGCTGGGTGCTGGGTGCGGGGTGCGGTGCGGTGTGCGGTGCTGGGTGCTGGGTACGGTGCTGGGTGCGGGGTACGGTGCGGGGTACGGGGTACGGTGCGGGGTATGGTGCGGGGTGCGGGGTATGGTGCGGGGTACGGGGCGGGGTACGGTGCTGGGTATGGGGTACGGTGCAGGGTACGGAATACGGTGCGGGGTGCGGGGTACGGGGTACGGTGCGGGGTACGGTGCGGGGTACGGGGTACGGTGCGGGGTACGGTGCTGGGTATGGGGTACGGTGCTGGGTGCGGGGTACGGTGCTGGGTGCGGGGTACGGTGCTGGGTGCGGGGTACGGTGCTGGGTGCGGGGTGCGGTGCTGGGTGCGGTGCTGGGTGCGGTGCGGGGTACGGTGCTGGGTATGGGGTACGGTGCTGGGTGCGGGGTACGGTGCTGGGTGCGGGGTACGGTGCTGGGTGCGGGGTACGGTGCTGGGTGCGGGGTACGGTGCTGGGTGCGGGGTACGGTGCTGGGTGCGGGGTACGGTGCTGGGTACGGTGCGGGGTACGGTGCTGGGTGCGGGGTACGGTGCTGGATGCGGGGTACGGTGCTGGGTGCGGGTACGGTGCTGGGTGCGGGTACGGTGCTGGGTGCGGGGTACGGTGCTGGGTGCGGGGTACGGTGCTGGGTACGGGGTACGGTGCTGGGTGCGGGTACGGTGCTGGGTGCGGGGTACAGTGCGGGGTACGGTGCTGGGTGCGGGGTACGGTGCGGGGTACGGTGCTGGGTGCGGGGTACGGTGCTGGGTGCGGGGTACGGTGCGGGGTACGGTGCGGGGTACGGTGCTGGGTGCGGGGTACGGTGCTGGGTGCGGGGTACGGTGCTGGGTGCGGGGTACGGTGCTGGGTGCGGGGTGCAGTGCTGGGTGCGGGGTACGGTGCTGGGTGCGGGGTACGGTGCTGGGTACGGTGCTGGGTGCGGGGTACGGTGCTGGGTGCGGGGTACGGTGCTGGGTGCGGGGTACGGTGCTGGGTGCGGGGTACGGTGCTGGGTGCGGGGTACGGTGCTGGGTGCGGGGTACGGTGCTGGGTGCGGGGTACGGTGCTGGGTGCGGGGTACGGTGCTGGGTACGGTGCGGGGTACGGTGCTGGGTGCGGGGTACGGTGCTGGATGCGGGGTACGGTGCTGGGTGCGGGTACGGTGCTGGGTGCGGGTACGGTGCTGGGTGCGGGTACGGTGCTGGGTGCGGGGTACGGTGCTGGGTGCGGGGTACGGTGCTTGGTGCGGGGTACGGTGCTGGGTGCGGGGTACGGTGCTGGGTGCGGGGTACGGTGCTGGGTGCGGGTACGGTGCTGGGTGCGGGGTACAGTGCGGGGTACGGTGCTGGGTGCGGGGTACGGTGCGGGGTACGGTGCTGGGTGCGGGGTACGGTGCTGGGTGCGGGGTACGGTGCGGGGTACGGTGCGGGGTACGGTGCGGGGTACGGTGCTGGGTACGGGGAAACATGCTCATTTGCAAGTCTCCTTCTCCCTGCCCCCTCCCCCCGCCCTTCTGCCACTTTCCACCCTCCTCTGTCCTGTGTTCCTCTTTCTGCCCCCCCCCCTCTCCCGCACAGGCACCTTCTAAGAAAACTTTGGAAAATGTAACTCCCAAACCTGTTCCCCTCTGCCCCCATCAGCCACCATCACAGGCTGTGTATATCCCACTGCCCCCCTCTGCCCCCCATCACAGGCTGTGTATAAACCCACTGCCCCCCTCTGCTCCCCATCACAGGCTGCGTATATCCCACTGCCCCCCTCTGCTCCCCATCACAGGCTGCGTATATCCCACTGCCCCCCTCTGCCCCCATCACAGGCTGTGTATATCCCACTGCCCCCCCCCCCTCTCCCGCACAGGGACCTTCTAAGAAAACTTTGGAAAATGTAACTCCAAAACCTGTTCCCCATCAGCCACCATCACAGATAGTGTATATCCCACTGCCTCCCTCTGCCCCCCTCTGTCCCCCATCACAGGCTGCGTATATCCCACTGCCCTCCTCTGCCCCATCACAGGCTGTGTATATCCCACTGCCCCCCTCTGCCCCCATCACAGGCTGCGTATATCCCACTGCCCCCCTCTGCCCCCCATCACAGGCTGTGTATAAACCCACTGTCCCCCTCTGCTCCCATCACAGGCTGTGTATATCCCACTGCCCCCTCTGCCCCATCACAGGCTGCGTATATCCCACTGCCCCCCTCTGCTCTCATCACAGGCTGTGTATATCCCACTGCCCCCTCTGCCCCATCACAGGCTGTGTATATCCCACTGCCCCCCTCTGCTCCCATCACAGGCTGCGTATATCCCACTGCCCCCTCTGCCCCATCACAGGCTGTGTATATCCCACTGCCCCCCTCTGCCCCCATCACAGGCTGCGTATATCCCACTTCCCCCCTCTGCCCCCCATCACAGGCTGTGTATAAACCCACTGCCCCCCTCTGCTCCCCATCACAGGCTGCGTATATCCCACTTCCCCCCTCTGCCCCCCATCACAGGCTGTGTATAAACCCACTGCCCCCCTCTGCTCCCCATCACAGGCTGTGTATATCCCACTGCCCCCTCTGCCCCATCACAGGCTGTGTATATCCCACTGCCCCCTCTGCTCCATCACAGGCTGTGTATATCCCACTGTCCCCCTCTGCCCCCATCACAGGCTGTGTATATCCCACTGCCCTTCTCTGCTCCCCATCACAGGCTGCGTATATCCCACTGCCCCCTCTGCCCCATCACAGGCTGTGTATATCCCACTGCCCCCCTCTGCTCCCATCACAGGCTGTGTATATCCCACTGCCCCCTCTGCTTCATCACAGGCTGTGTATATCCCACTGCCCCCTCTGCTCCATCACAGGCTGCGTATATCCCACTGCCCCCCTCTGCTCCCATCACAGGCTGTGTATATCCCACTGCCCCCTCTGCTCCATCACAGGCTGCAAATATCCCACTGCCCCCTCTGCCCCATCACAGGCTGTGTATATCCCACTGCCCCCCTCTGCCCCCATCACAGGCAGTGTATATCCCACTGCCCCCCTCTGCCCCCCATCACAGTCTGTGTATATCCCACTGCCCCCTCTGCCCCCATCACAGGCTGTGTATATCCCACTGCCCCCCTCTGCCCCCATCACAGGCTGTGTATATCCCACTGCCCCCTCTGCCCCATCACAGGCTGTGTATATCCCACTGCCCCCCTCTGCCCCCATCACAGGCTGTGTATATCCCACTGCCCCCCTCTGCCCCCATCACAGGCTGTGTATATCCCACTGCCCCCTCTGCCCCCATCACAGGCTGTGTACTGTATATCCCACTGCCCCCCTCTTCTCCCATCACAGGCTGTGTATATCCCACTGCCCCCCTCTGCTCCCCATCACAGGCTGTGTATATCCCACTGCCCCCTCTGCCCCATCACAGGCTGTGTATATCCAACTGCCCCCCTCTGCTCCATCACAGGCTGCGTATATCCCACTGCCCCCTCTGCTCCATCACAGGCTGCGTATATCCAACTGCCCCCCTCTGCTCCATCACAGGCTGCGTATATCCAACTGCCCCCCTCTGCTCCATCACAGGCTGCGTATATCCCACTGCCCCCTCTGCCCCATCACAGGCTGTGTATATCCCACTGCCCCCTCTGCCCCATCACAGGCTGCGTATATCCCACTGCCCCCTCTGCTCCATCACAGGCTGCGTATATCCCACTGCCCCCCTCTGCTCCATCACAGGCTGTGTATATCCCACTGCCCCCCTCTGCTCCCATCACAGGCTGTGTATATCCCACTGCCCCCTCTGCTCCATCACAGGCTGTGTATATCCCACTGCCCCCTCTGCCCCCATCACAGGCTGCGAATATCCCACTGCCCCCCTCACAGGCTGTGTATATCCCACTGCCCCCCTCTGCCCCCCATCACAGTCTGTTTATATCCCACTGCCCCCCTCTGCCCCCCTCACAGGCAGTGTATATCCCACTGCCCCCCTCTGCCCCCATCACAGGCTGTGTATATCCCACTGCCCCCCTCTGCCCCCATCACAGGCTGTGTATATCCCTCTGCCCCCATCACAGGCTGTGTATATCCCACTGCCCCCCTCTGCCCCCCTCACAGGCTGTGTATATCCCACTGCCCCCCTCTGCCCCCATCACAGGCTGTGTATATCCCTCTGCCCCCATCACAGGCTGTGTATATCCCACTGCCCCCCTCTGCCCCCCTCACAGGCTCTGTATATCCCTCTGCCCCCCTCTGCCCCCATCACAGGCTCTGTATATCCCTCTGCCCTCCATCACAGGCTGTGTATATCCCACTGCCCCCTCTGCCCCCCCATTATATTACCAGGGTTATAGTCTCCTTCATGTCTACAGCGACGGTGACACATCCGGCCACGATGACCTTTGAAAGAAGAGACAAACATCACAGTGTATATATGTATACTATATATATATATATATGTACCTATACAGTACCTACTTACATAGCGCCAACAATATACGCAGCTCTATACAGCATCACAGTGTATATATGTATACTATATATATCTATACTTACTTACATAGCGCCAACAATATACGCAGCGCTTTACAGCATCACAGTGTATATATGTATACTATATATATATATACCTACTTACATAGCGCTAACAATATACGCAGCGCTTTACAGCATCACAGTGTATATATGTATACTATATATATATATATATATATACCTACTTACATAGCGCTAACAATATACGCAGCGCTTTACAGAATCACAGTGTATATATGTATACTATATATATATATATATATATACCTACTTACATAGCGCTAACAATATACGCAGCGCTTTACAGCATCACAGTGTATATATGTATACTATATATATATATCTACTATATATTTCTGAGTTCACTGTATGTCTGCGTCCCTAGCGGCAATCTCATTGGTCCCTTGGCCTGCCCGCCCCCGCACACCTCTCATTGGCCTGAGGCGGAGTGACGGGCCAAAGGACACACAGACACACACACACACACACACACACACACACACACACACACACACACACACACACACACACACACACACACACACACACAGGGACACACACACACACACACACACACACACACACACACACACACACACACACACACACACACACAGGGACACACACACACACACACAGGGACACACACACAGGGACACACACACACACACACACACCACCCCCCCCTCCTCTCCCCGTGCCCCTCACTCTCTCCCCCCTCCCCACCTCACCCAAATCCCCACGCTCTGCAACATCCCCAGCCGCACCATCACCCTCACCGTGCGCCGCGGAGAGCAGCAAACTACAGCCTCCTCCTCCCTCGCGGCGCGGCCCGGGCCTCCTGCTCTCCCCCTCACGTGCGCCGCTCCCGGAGAGGGGAAGCGCGGCCCGGGCCTCCTGCTCTCCCCCTCACGTGCGCCGCTACGGGAGAGGGGAAGCGCGGACCGGGCCTCCTGCACTCCCCCTCACGTGCGCCGCTACCGGAGAGGGGAAGCGCGGACCGGGCCTCCTGCACTCCCCCTCACGTGCGCCGCTACCGGAGAGGGGAAGCGCGGACCGGGCCTCCTGCACTCCCCCTCACGTGCGCCGCTACCGGAGAGGGGAAGCGCGGACCGGGCCTCCTGCTCTCCCCCTCACGTGCGCCGCTACCGGAGAGGGGAAGCGCGGACCGGGCCTCCTGCACTCCCCCTCACGTGCGCCGCTACGGGAGAGGGGAAGCGCGGCCCGGGCCTCCTGCACTCCCCCTCACGTGCGCCGCTACCGGAGAGGGGAAGCGCGGCCCGGGCCTCCCGCCTCAGATCCACGTGGTAGCGGCCGGACGAGTGAGTGAGCGGCCTTCACCTCCCCTCACCTCCCCTCCACCCCCCCTTCACCTCCCCTCCACCCCCCCCTTCACCTCCCCTCCACCCCCACCTTCACCCCCCCCACCCCCACCTTCACCCCCCTCCACCCCCACCTTCCCTTCACTCCCCCTTTACAACCTCCCACCACCTCCCCCCTCCTCACCACCTCCCCCCACCTTCACACCACCTCCCCCCACCTTCACACCACCTCCCCCCCCCTTCCCCCCCTTCCCACCACCTCCCCCCCCTTCCCACCACCTCCCCCCCCCTTCCCACCACCTCCCCCCCCCCTTCCCACCACCTCCCCCCCCTTCCCACCACCTCCCCCCCCTTCTCACCACCCCCCCCCCTTCCCACCACCTCCCCCCCCCTTCCCACCACCCCCCCTCCCTTCCCACCACCCCCCCCCCTTCCCCCCCTACACACGTAGACACACACACACACACACGTAGACACACACATACACGTAGACACACACACACACACGTAGACACACACACACACGTATACACAAACACACACACGTATACACAAACACAGACACACACACACACACACACACGTACACACACGTACACACGCACGTAGACACACACACGTACACGTAGACACACACATGTACACGTAGACACACACACACACATGGACACGTAGACACACACACACACACATGGACACGTACACACACACACATGGACACGTACACACACACACATGGAGACATACACACACACATATGGAGACATACACACACGTATACACTCACACACGTATACAGTGTACACACACAGGTATACACACACATAATGTATACACACATGTATACACACACACATGTATACACACACGTATACACACACACACACACACACACACGTATACACACACACACTTATACACACACACATACAATGTATACACACAAACATGTATACACACACACACAAACATGTATACACGTGTATACACACGTGTATACGCACACATGTATACACACACACAGTGTATACACACACACACGTGTATACACACACACACATGTGTATACACACACACACACACACACATAAAATGTATACACACACACATATACACACACTATCCCCAGCACCACCACATCAGCACACCGGTATCCCATGCCCCCCCAGCACACTGGCATTCTCGGCTCCCCGCCATTCCCAGCCCCCATCAACACCATCAGCACCCACACATTGGCACCTTCGCACCTCCCCCATCGGCACACCCACATCCGCACCCCCACATCAGCACCAAACCCTCCCAAATCAGCACACCGATACAATCACCATCAGTACAGCCACAGCAGCACTACCACCGCACACCGCCATGGGCCGCGTGGACCACTCCCCACCCAAATGCCACACCCACACCACAAACATCCCGGGCAACGCCGGGGCTCTCAGCTAGTATATATATATATACCTACTTACATAGCGCCAACAATATACGCAGCTCTATACAGCATCACAGTGTATATATATATAGCCTGGCCTTCGGCAGCTATTGCTAATTCTGGGCCTTTCCTCTGTCAGTCCTGTTAGAACAGGCAGTGGAAAGGTTAATTCCTTCAGTTGGCCTGTTTGTGCGTTTCAGCTCTGAGTATTGTAGCAATATTCAGGGGCAGACCTAAGCAACATTTGAGCATGTTAATCCAAAGGGTGGATATGGGTTGGAACACCCCCTGATGTGTGTGTGAGCCAATCGGTATCCAGCTTTGAGTTGTAATGATTCAAAGCTAGAAACACTCCCTGAGGATATTCAAATTGAGACATATTCCCAAATTCAGTTAGTGATCAGGAGTTTTCAGAGAGATAGCAAGCCAAGAAGAGTTCTCTCCCTCCTGCCCCACCTGGGTGAGGAGGGAGGGGAAGTTAAGCTGCCATGAGCAGACATGCAGAGAGCCAGATCAGGCCTATGATGTTCTGCTGTATGCTGTGTATGCTGCTCTGAATAAAGAACCACAGAAAGAAGCTGCTGTGTGTGTGTATCACTATTCCTGGTGTGAGGAGAATGGAGTGTCAGTGGGGGTCTCTCCTCTGGAGACCCCAGGGGATCCCTGCTGGCTGGAGGCACTGCACCACCCAGAGAGAGCAAGGTACCCTGTCCCACACCACCTCCTGTCCCTGTCCTGGTTCTCCCCACAACACCGCGGAGCCCTCAGCCCTCCTGTTTACCAGCAGGTCACAGCACCCAGACCACTCAGAGTGACCAGAAGGAGTGTACCCCCCCAATCTCATGTCGGGTGGGGTACCATAGGAGGGTTACAATTGGAGGCGCTGCTGAGAGATATATATATGAGGACTGCTCCCCAGGACAGGACAGGTTTTTCAACGGGACAGGTTTTCAACGACAGAGGAGACCATGCAGCAGTTTCAAAGACTTTGTATGCAGCACAGAACAGCAGCCATAGACTCTGCCGTGAGGGAACCCCTCCTTGAAGCTCCCCCAGGGAGGGGGTTACCCTAATGAAGAAGACCTTGCTGTGGGACTATTCCTGGTGGCTATGCACCAGGGAGCGTACGTCTTTACATGCACTTCAAGGGGACAGAGGCTGCTCTATGATTGCATAGGGACCTTTGTGCACCCATCTACATTACTAAGAAGAAAATAGGGGCCGGTTCCTGAGGCTTCACCAGGGAGCTGGCTGCCTATTAATGGCACTGCAGCAGGGGCGACTGACCTGAGGCGTCCCCAGGGAAGTGTGGCCACCCTCCTGTACCCACAGCGGAGAGTGAGGGGGACAGGGAACTCTGGGGATTACGCCTATGACCCCTGTGCACCCCATCTAAGAAGAAAAGGGAGGCAGGTCCCTGAGGCTTCACCAGGGAGCTGGCGGTCCCTTAATGGCACTGCAGTTGGGGCGACTGACCTGAGGCGTCCCCAGGGAAGTGTGGCCACCCTTCTGCACCCCACGACGAAGAGAGAGGTAAGGGGGCAGGGACTACAAGAGAATGTCTGTAGGTCCCTGTGCACCCAGCAGTAAGAGTTACTGCCGTCCCTGTGCGAGGCGTTCCCTGATGCTACCCCAGGGTGCGTGATACTCAAAGATTACAGGGACAGAAATGTATTTGTGGCTCCTGAATGCAAACGGAGACCCCACTGTGCTGGACTATGTTCAATCTGGCGTTTCCTGCTCCTACAGGGATGTCATGTATTTTGTGCTCTCAAAATGGCGGCTCCAGCTCTTCTGGGGGCCGCATGGACTCTTTGTGCTCAAAATGGCGTTTCCCGCCGTACCAGGGAAGCCATGTGCTGTGCTGCAGGATTTCTGCATTTTGCAAGAAAGGGCGGGAACTGTTCAAACCCCTCCCCCCTTTGCTTGTTCTGGATTGGACTATCCTATCTACCAGGGGGAGGAGCTAAGTGTGTTCCACGGAGCAACAGGAAGTGAGGGGCCAGATGCACTTCCACTTCTAACACTGGTGGTTGTGTCTGCCAGGCTGCCTTGCTTGCTCCACTATGAGAGACTGGGCCTGTGTGCTGAGAAGCCTGTCAGCAGCACAGAGGCTGATGACATCACTGAGGTCTCTACCATTACCTCCACCGTACCCGAGTATGCTGTGGAGCTGTCAGTTCCAGTAACTGTTGCTGGTGCCTTCCATCTGATCCCCGCTGCCAGCGTGGGTGCTACACCACAGAGGTATCGGCCGATGCCTCCCACGTACCCGATGCGGCTGGGATCTGCCCTGCTACTCATGGCGGTGAGCTGTGTATCCTGTCTACAGACCCCCGCTGGGATCAAGCCCAGAAAGCTGCGGAGCTGTATCTGCGGCGTCAGCAGGAGAAGTGCCGGCCGGCACCACCCCTGATGACTGCATCGACTACCATTGCTACTCCACCACTGGGAGCTAACATGGCCGCTGAGTCGCCCGGCCGGGTGAGCTCCAGAGAGATCCAGGCCACTCCGGTGAGTAATACCCTTCCGGTTGATCCTTTCCTCCTGACATGCAGGGAGTGGAAGAAGTCCCGGGAGGCCCTTCAGGCCCAGGCGCTGGCTGAAGCCCGCTGATGTAAGAGCACAGGGAGGGGCCAATTGAACTTGACCCAGGACTGTGCCATTGCTCCTCCCGGGGAGAGTGCCCTGAACGTGCCCCTAGAGACTTTGGTGCTGGCCCCTTGTCACCGGAGGCCCCAGTCCCTGAGTCATCTGCCCCGCATTCCCCATCCAACACCAGTCCCAAGGTGCGACCCTTGACCCCCAGGCCCTCTTCACCTGGAAGCCCCGTGGCTCCCTATGGACAATATGATTATGTCTGTTATGCAATTGGAAGGGTCTGTGCATTGGGGGGGGATTGTGAAAAAATGGACTATGAGTTCCCATATCTACCTAATGATACTGGGAGAATGATCAGGAAGCCTGCTCATTACTATTAATGTGTTCTATTACTGCTGTAGTAGAAATGGTTCTGTTTAGTTAGTCACTGTATTGCCATGTATCTGTGTCCATGCAGTAGTGAGTATGTCAGTTCTGTCAAGCTGGAGTGCATAGGAGTTATTGCATTTCAGCTCATGTAATTTACAGGTGTTGCTCAGCAAGGTAAGGGTTATACCTGCTGCAGTCCAAGCCGGGACAGTTGGAGTTTTACCAGAGGGAGTATATAGCCTGGCCTTCGGCAGCTATAGCTAATTCTGGGCCTTTCCTCTGTCAGTCCTGTTAGAACAGGCAGTGGAAAGGTTAATTCTTTCAGTTGGCCTGTTTGTGAGTTTCAGCTCTGAGTATGTAGCAATATTCAGGGGCAGACCTAAGCAACATTTGAATGTGTTAATCCAAAGGGTGGATATGGGTTGGAACACCCCCTAATGTGTGTGTGAGCCAATCGGTATCCAGCTTTGAGTTGTAATGATTCAAAGCTAGAAACACTCCCTGAGGATATTCAAATTGAGACATATTCCCAAATTCAGTTAGTGATCAGGAGTCTTCAGAGAGATAGCAAGCCAAGAAGAGTTCTCTCCCTCCTGCCCCACCTGGGTGAGGAGGGAGGGGAAGTTAAGCTGCCATGAGCAGACATGCAGAGAGCCAGATCAGGCCTATGATGTTATGCTGTATGCTGTGTATGCTGCTCTGAATAAAGAACCACAGAAAGAAGCTGCTGTGTGTGTGTATCACTATTCCTGGTGTGAGGAGAATGGAGTGTCAGTGGGGGTCTCTCCTCTGGAGACCCCAGGGGATCCCTACTGGCTGGAGGCACTGCACCACCCAGAGAGAGCAAGGTAACCTGTCCCACACCACCTCCTGTCCCTGTCCTGGTTCTCCCCACAACACCGCGGAGCCCTCAGCCCTCCTGTTTACCAGCAGGTCACAGCACCCAGACCACTCAGAGTGACCAGAAGGAGTGTACCCCCCCAATCTCATGTCGGGTGGGGTACCATAGGAGGGTTACATATATATATATATATCTATACTTACATAGCGCCAACAATATACGCAGCTCTATACAGCATCACAGTGTATATATGTATACTATATATATATGTACCTATACCTACTTACATAGCGCCAACAATATACGCAGCTCTATACAGCATCACAGTGTATATATGTATACTATATATATATATATATGTATCTATACCTACTTACATAGCGCCAACAATATACGCAGCGCTTTACGGCATCACAGTGTATATATGTATATACTGGTACAGTGCAGTAAGTGTGCTTTCCAGTCCACAGAGCGTTAATTCCTCAAAGAGAAGCCAGCAGCAGCTGCTAACTAATGGAGTTAATCAGTAGTGAAAAAGTTCAGTCCGCGCTCTGGCTCTTTAAACCTGGAATGTTGATTCCTCTAGGTTCTTTTGCTGCTCTCGTGTTTTGAGGTGTCTTCCCCCACCTCCAAAAGTGGATTCCACCGGAAGGCTCCGACGGCGATACCAAATGTCAACAAGAAAGATAAACACAAAAGCGCACCAAGATGAGAGATGTATAAATGTATTACCAATAAATAAAAATAGTAATCACTTACATGGATAAAATCTTTAATAATCCCCGATCGTAACGATGACTGCAGTGGTGGGGCGTCACATAAGGTATGCAGGGGCAATCACAGTCCTTAGAGGTCAGTCCCGCGCGCTGGGGCTGTCTCCGTTGTGCTTCCTATCATCCACGTGTGTGAGCGTGGTGAGAAGCGTAGCGCGCATGCGCAGGAATCGAAGCCCTCTGCGGGTGTCCTTAGGATGCCTGTCTGTTTTGGTCACGTTAGAAAACGATCGGAAACGATCACAACCGATACACTTGAGTGTGTACTAGCAGAAGCTACGCTTCTCACCACGCTCACACACGTGGATGATAGGAAGCACAACGGAGACAGCCCCAGCGCGCGGGACTGACCTCTAAGGACTGTGATTGCCCCTGCATACCTTATGTGACGCCCCACCACTGCAGTCATCGTTACGATCGGGGATTATTAAAGATTTTATCCATGTAAGTGATTACTATTTTTATTTATTGGTAATACATTTATACATCTCTCATCTTGGTGCGCTTTTGTGTTTATCTTTCTTAATGGAGTTAATCAGCCTGGTCTGAATTAACTGAACGAGGAAGTGCTTTAAAAGACACAGGAAGCTGCCAGACTGAGAGGCCGTTTTCCCCAGAGAAGGGGGGAGATAGAAGTGCTCCCCAGCTGCGGAAGCTGGTTACAGAGGACCTACAGAGGAGTTTCTCTGGGCTCAACGTGGGGCTGAGTTCCCCTAGGAAGAAAGGAGGAGAGACCATGCTGAAGCGAGGACGTCTGCTCCAAAGGACTGACAGATGAGCAAAAACACTTTATTGTTGAATGCAGAGACTGTGTTACATGGTTGCATATGCCAGGGCATGTTTTGGCTTGGGAACCAGTTTAGCTGGCCATGCAGTTAGTGAGGGTGAAAGCTATGGCGTAGTTAGCTTTCCCTAAAGGGAATAGGAGTTATTTGTATGTGTTGTTTTGATTTAAAGGGGCAGTGGGGCCTGGTATATGATTTAATCCCTGTAGATAAATCCCCTGCAGTTAAACGTTATATAGTGTTTCCAGCCTTAAATTGGGACAAAAGAGACTGCACCGTGGTGTGGGCGTCACAATGGTTGGAGAATGCGGGCAGCCCAAAAGGCACTGAGCAGCAGAAACTGTGGGTTTCAAGATAAATGCTGGGATTTAAAATGGCCGCCCAACTGAAGTGAAAAGCAAGCAAAGTCTGCCCCACTGTGTATGACCAGTTGTGCTTACAGTACACACAGAGAATGTGTGAAGTGTGGATGCAATAGCACCCAAGAGGTCAGTAGATGAAGATATGTTATGGTGCTGAACTCAAGCAGAAAAAAACAATTTTGTTCTGAAGAAAGAGAAATTTGCAGCTGGCAATCGCTGAGTGTAACGTCTGCCCCGTCGGGTATGAAAGGATTGCTGTGCTGTGTAAAGATAACGCCATAAGCAAGTTCTGAGTGTAAAGTCTGCCCCGTCGGGTATGAAGAATTGAGGAAATAGCGCCTCCAATAGGTCAAGGTGAAGAATACACCTGAAGGTAGAAAATGGGGGATACAATGTGTTTTATGTGTAATGTGCCGGGTCACACAAAACAATGTCCTTTCAGGAACGGGTATCCCGGCGTGGTCCCGCAAAAGGAACCGCACCAGAAAGGTTTATGGTGTGAATAGCTGGACCACACCAAAGACTGTCCCTTCAGGCTGAATAAGGAGTATGATGATGATGATAATGATGATGACTCCTACAGGGCCACGCGAAAAGGACAGTCTCCATTTTCAGCAGAAGCTCCAGAAAAATTGTACCCTGTGTATTCAGGAAGGCGCGGGTCAAAAAAGACCCGAGATGAGCTACAGCCCAGAGCGTTTGGCGCAATAGTTACGGGAATGACGACCAGCCTGGGGATGACAAAGGCTGCCGCTACCGCCATATACAGAGAGCCGAGCGAATCGGAGAAAACAAGTACTGACTGGAAACTGTACTATGAGATGTCCCAGAAAGCCGTTCAAAACTTCATCACAGAGTTAGAAGTTTCTCAGCAAGAGGCTTGTGCGCTCAAAGCACAGAGCTGGAACTCTCACCCCATGAG
The DNA here is from genome assembly GCF_040206685.1 of Ascaphus truei. Taxonomy (NCBI): domain Eukaryota; kingdom Metazoa; phylum Chordata; class Amphibia; order Anura; family Ascaphidae; genus Ascaphus; species Ascaphus truei. Next base: position 126,731 of record NW_027457056.1, read on the forward strand.
GTCTACGCTCTCAGCACAGAGCTGGAACTCTCACGCCATGAGGTCTACGCTCTCAGCACAGAGCTGGAACTCTCACCCCATGAGGTCTACGCTCTCAGCACAGAGCTGGAACTCTCACCCCATGAGGTCTACGCTCTCAGCACAGAGCTGGAACTCTCACGCCATGAGGTCTACGCTCTCAGCACAGAGCTGGAACTCTCACCCCATGAGGTCTACGCTCTCAGCACAGAGCTGGAACTCTCACCCCATGAGGTCTACGTTCTCAGCAGAGCTGGAACTCTCACGCCATGAGGTCTACGCTCTCAGCACAGAGCTGGAACTCTCACCCCATGAGGTCTACGCTCTCAGCCCAGAGCTGGAACTCTCACCCCATGAGGTCTACGCTCTCAGCACAGAGCTGGAACTCTCACGCCATGAGGTCTACGCTCTCAGCACAGAGCTGGAACTCTCACCCCATGAGGTCTACGCTCTCAGCACAGAGCTGGAACTCTCACGCCATGAGGTCTACGCTCTCAGCACAGAGCTTGAACTCTCACCCCATGAGGTCTACGCTCTCAGCACAGAGCTGGAACTCTCACGCCATGAGGTCTAAGCTCTCAGCACAGAGCTGGAACTCTCATGCCATGAGGTCTACGCTCTCAGCACAGAGCTGGAACTCTCACGCCATGAGGTCTACGCTCTCAGCACAGAGCTGGAACTCTCACGCCGTGAGGTCTACGCTCTCAGCACAGAGCTGGAACTCTCACGCCATGAGGCCCGCGCTCTCAGCACAGAGCTGGAACTCTCACCCCGTGAGGTCTACGCTCTCAGCACAGAGCTGGAACTCTCACCCCATGAGGTCTACGCTCTCAGCACAGAGCTGGAACTCTCACCCCGTGAGGTCTACGCTCTCAGAACAGAGCTGTAACTCTCACGCCGTGAGGTCTACGCTCTCAGAACAGAGCTGGAACTCTCACGCCATGAGGTCTACGCTCTCAGCACAGAGCTGGAACTCTCACGCCGTGAGGTCTACGCTCTCAGCACAGAGCTGGAACTCTCACGCCGTGAGGTCTACGCTCTCAGCACAGAGCTGGAACTCTCACCCCGTGAGGTCTACACTCTCAGCACAGAGCTGGAACTCTCACGCCATGAGGTCTACGCTCTCAGCACAGAGCTGGAACTCTCACCCCATGAGGTCTACGCTCTCAGCACAGATCTGGAACTCTCACCCCATGAGGTCTACGCTCTCAGCACAGATCTGGAACTCTCACCCCATGAGGTCTACGCTCTCAGCACAGAGCTGGAACTCTCACGCCATGAGGTCTACGCTCTCAGCACAGAGCTGGAACTCTCACCCCTTGAGGTCTACGCTCTCAGCACAGAGCTGGAACTCTCACCCCATGAGGTCTACGCTCTCAGCAAAGAGCTGGAACTCTCACGCCGTGAGGTCTACGCTCTCAGCACAGAGCTGGAACTCTCACGCCGTGAGGTCTACGCTCTCAGCACAGAGCTGGAACTCTCACGCCGTGAGGTCTACGCTCTCAGCACAGAGCTGGAACTCTCACCCCATGAGGTCTACGCTCTCAGCACAGAGCTGGAACTCTCACCCCATGAGGTCTACGCTCTCAGCACAGAGCTGGAACTCTCACGCCGTGAGGTCTACGCTCTCAGAACAGAGCTGGAACTCTCACGCCGTGAGGTCTACGCTCTCAGCACAGAGCTGGAACTCTCACCCCATGAGGTCTACGCTCTCAGCACAGAGCTGGAACTCTCACCCCTTGAGGTCTACGCTCTCAGCACAGAGCTGGAACTCTCACCCCATGAGGTCTACGCTCTCAGCACAGAGCTGGAACTCTCACCCCTTGAGGTCTACGCTCTCAGCACAGAGCTGGAACTCTCACCCCATGAGGTCTACGCTCTCAGAACAGAGCTGGAACTCTCATGCCATGAGGTCTACACTCTCAGCACAGAGCTGGCACTCTCACGCCGTGAGGTCTACGCTCTCAGCACAGAGCTGGAACTCTCACCCCATGAGGTCTACGCTCTCAGCACAGAGCTGGAACTCTCACCCCATGAGGTCTACGCTCTCAGAACAGAGCTGGAACTCTCATGCCATGAGGTCTACGCTCTCAGCACAGAGCTGGCACTCTCACGCCGTGAGGTCTACGCTCTCAGCACAGAGCTGGAACTCTCACCCCATGAGGTCTACGCTCTCAGCACAGAGCTGGAACTCTCACGCCATGAGGTCTACGCTCTCAGCACAGAGCTGGAACTCTCACCCCTTGAGGTCTACGCTCTCAGCACAGAGCTGGAACTCTCACCCCGTGAGGTCTACGCTCTCAGCACAGAGCTGGAACTCTCACGCCGTGAGGTCTACGCTCTCAGCACAGAGCTGGCACTCTCACGCCGTGAGGTCTACGCTCTCAGCACAGAGCTGGAACTCTCACCCCATGAGGTCTACGCTCTCAGCACAGAGCTGGAACTCTCACGCCATGAGGTCTACGCTCTCAGCACAGAGCTGGAACTCTCACCCCTTGAGGTCTACGCTCTCAGCACAGAGCTGGAACTCTCACCCCATGAGGTCTACGCTCTCAGCACAGAGCTGGAACTCTCACCCCTTGAGGTCTACGCTCTCAGCACAGAGCTGGAACTCTCACCCCATGAGGTCTACGCTCTCAGAACAGAGCTGGAACTCTCACGCCGTGAGGTCTACACTCTCAGCACAGAGCTGGAACTCTCACGCCGTGAGGTCTACGCTCTCAGCACAGAGGTCTGTGAGTTGAAGGATGCTGAGGAAGAGATCCTGATTCGTTTAGAGACGGTAAAAAGAGCAAATACAAGTCTGAGGCAGAAAAATTCAGACTTAACTGACTAGGTCAGTGATGGTGATAAGAAGCTTCACCAAGCAGGAAAAGTGCAGGGAGCACCGCAGAATGCAGAGAGGGTGCAACGTGTCTCCCTGGAGCAGCACACACAAGCAGCGCACCTACGGCAGAGCCAGCTGCAAGAGCTACGTGCATGTCTGCAAGCGGCCAAGGAGAAGCAGCGAGTTCTACAGGAAGCAAGTGTCCAGGCTGCTAACCAAGTACAAGCGCTACGGGAACGGCTGAGTACGCAGTATGTCCCCACGGGGCAGCATGAGGAGCTGAAGGCCACGCCGCGTGTCACCGGAGCATCGTTGGAGGCGGAGCTTAGATGCCAGGTGACCCTGTATGAGAGGGAGCGGGAAAAGGTCCTGAACCTGGAGCAGGAGCTGGAGGAGCAGAAAGCAGCTCCATCCCCAAGAGCCTGTACGCCAAGAAGAAAGAGGCCTGGAAAACAGAAGCAGCGGCTGTCCCAGCGACAATAACTGCAGAGCTCCAAAAGATGAAGGAGGCGCTGATGCAAACCCAGAACACGCCCCTGGAAGAGGTGAAGGCCCTGAGAGGGGACTTGCAGGAACAAACTGAACTGCAGACGCAGATTACTGAGTGCAAGATACAGCTCGCCGAGAGGGAGGAGGTGTCCGTCCGTCAGGTGGCTTGCCTGACATTGCGCTATGAAACCGAGATGGCCAATACCCGCAAGCTGCTGGACCACACGGCCAATGAGGGGGCCCGGCTTTAGCTGGAGCTGGACAAGGTCCGGGAGGAGCACCGGCAGCTGCAGGTCAGCAATAGAGAAAAGTGTGACGGGAGCTTTGTGACAGGCTATAATAATACACCAAATAACTGGGTTGAACTGAACGAGGCTTAGATATAATAAAGTATATTTATTCCTTAAATAGGTGAACACAGCAATATAGTACAGTAACAGGCAAGAAGTAACACTTACTTGGGGTGGGGAATGAGAAGTATCAAGTAGCAATTCTCCAGCAATCAGGTAACAATCAAGATGGTATCAGAAGACAAAGGATATAGGGTGGACCACAGTTTATATATCTTTTCAACCCTATTCTTAACATGGAGTACAGGCTATTGGATAGCAATTACCTGTAGCCAATCGTTAACGTGGGAACACATTTTAATCCATGCCCCCAGCTAGGTAGCTCATGCGCACTAGGACCCTGAGGGTCCCATTTCTGTAGCCCCACATTTACATCAGGGATGCCAGCCAGTCTAGCAAAAGGGATATCTGGCAGGATACCCCTTGTTCACAGGTGTAAAACCTGACACTCACAAACCACTCTAGTTTGAGGCGTCTCCGCCTTCAGGAAAACAGGGAAGGTGACAAAATCCTTTGAACAGTACTTAAGTCCTAGACATTGGGTCGCCTCTTTGACGATATGCTTCCTTGTATGCAAAGGAATTTCCTCTGGGGTTTATCCCTGCCTTGGGATACAGTATTACAGGTAAAATACAAACATATTAAAATATCTGGTTCCGTTAGGTCCAGCGGGTCCAAACTACCCAGATCTCAATGCCGGAACTGGGACACCATATGGTCCAAGTTTCAGCCCGCTACAACCTTTGGAACCGGAGTTACACAAATACCACTTAAACCGTTTCCTATTATAATACAAAAAACTCCGCTGTAAATTAAATCACGGTTTTTCACTAAATCCCCGTTGAAAACAACGGGCTCCGCCGCCATAGACTTTCAATGGCAAACTGCCGCCGTTGGCGGCTATGGGAATCCACCGCCATAGACTTTCAATGGGGCATCGCCGCCATTGAAGTTTATGGGGTTTCTCCGCCATAGCCGGTCAATGGAAATTTTCCGCCGTTGAAGTCTATGGGAGAATTCCCGAACTTTCAAGGGGGTCCATACTCCGTCGGGTTGGTCCAAGAGGGTCAAGGATGGTTCGGCAGCCATGCCGGAGCAGTGCCTGCAGGTACTCCAAACCCTGGCCCTCAGGACCCTCTGGAACCGGAGGTATGGATTCATGGTTTGTAGCTTTTCGGACTTAGTCAAATTCCTGAGCTGTTTCTGCCGCCGCCATTGGAACCTATGGCACGACCCGCTGTCTCGGCACGACCCTTCTCGGGGGTCCAGGATTCGGGGACCCGGTGGTGGTCGAGTGGGGGGAGGTCTACGAACTAGGGGCAAAAAGAATTTTATTTCTGGGTGCCCTAGAACTGTAGATTCCCACGCCACTTAATGTTGAACTTGACTATCAGTGATCAAAGCTCTTTTTCAGAAAAAGTATCCACTTTGCGGTTTTGCGGTTTGGACAGCAGCCAACTCGTTCCTGGAAAGTGCCGTCGAGGAATCTCCATTGAGGTCAATGAGCCCATTGACTTACAATGGGAAACCGCCGCTCCTCCTTTCGGACGCCACCTGCTGGTTTTCGAGGGAAACAGGTCCAAAACAGCAAGATCCGCCATTGAAATGCATTGAGCTCTAATGGCGGCCTATGGGACTCTGCAAAATGGTGCCTGAAAAGGCGGGAAAATTACACAAAGGGCTATAATCACTAAAGAACTATTAACCCTTGTACTCCCGGATGGATCCTAGTGTGTGTGTGATGCAGACACCGATATAACCAGACATTACAATAAAGCATGGGGACAGGGGAGTATACATTTTCATGCTATAACAAGGGTTAAACCACATGTCTGGACCACAGCCCAGTTAACCCCTTGTCTCCCTGGTGAGTTCAGGGGATGGCCAAATGGGGTGCAACCCCTTTAATACCGGGCCACCCCCTTTATCCCGCTACAAAAAGGAAACAGAGTTAAGCCGTGCTTTGAATCAGCTGACAGACGTGGAATCGTGACTCAACTCCACAGAAGCTGAACTGGCAGCTGCACTAGGTGGGAAAAGAAATGTAGAAAGACAGATTCAAGGCCTGAGGAAGGACCTGGAGTCTGAGCGTACGGGCCGCAAGATGGCAGAGAAACAAAAGTGTGACCTGGGCGAGGAGCTCGAGGCTCTGAAGATTGAGCGGGATGCTACGTTGGACTCTACTGCTGACCAGCAGGAGGTTTCTCAGCTGAAGTTGGAGAAAAAGGTACTGGCCCGGCCCAAGCGCCTGTATCCCACAGAAACTAATGCCCATGAAGACGAGGGTACAGTGAGAGCTGGGGACAACGCTCAATTGAAAAACAAGATTACAAAGTTTGAACCGCCTGAGCAAGTGAGGCGCTCCAGGAAGCGTGACTGCAATGCCGTTGCAGTACTACAGTCTACTTTCCGCAGGACACGGAATGGGAAGACCAAATTGCGATGTAGTAGCACAGTAAGAATCCAGTCATACTGCAGTACCCATGGGACCCAAAGTGGATTCCTTGCCAGGAAGGCAGCCGCTGTGAAGAGACAGTCGAGAATGGGACTGAAGTGTATCCGTGATCGTAAGACGAGAAAGACCTCACAGATTGTCCAGCAACACTCCCAACGGAGTAAGTTAAGGGGTCAAGAAAGAAAGACCCAAGCCTACGAGTCTGCCGACTGTAATAGAGAGACATCATGGGGTGCGCTTGGGGTTAATAAGAATCCCGCCCAAGTTGAAGTCCTTAAGATAAATGGTGTGAAACCCAACACTGGAGGTACGCTGATGGAGAAAGGTCCAAAAGCCATCACAGCTAAAGCGGAGTTGCTGTCTTCACAAGAGAAGGCCAAACAGTCACTGGCGAGTGAACGCAATGAGCTGACCGAGGTCAAGGCTCTTCTACAGGGTAAGGGAGACTGAGCAGAAGAGGAAGAAGACAGAGATGCATCTTCAGGATGGCAGATCAGGGTCACAGAGCGGCATAGAGTCCTGGCAGAGAGAGCTGGCAGACGGCACGATGCTCGGGAACCTTTGCAAAAGGGGACACAACAAAGGCTGAGCGTCAACCCTTGACTCCGTCCGGCGCAAGATAAAGAGCCATGGGATACTGATACATTTGTCCAATGCACATGTCCTATCTCAATCTTGTGAGTGAACTGATTTTAGCTTGTGTGGAATTAAACCTGTACTATTTAGACTGTGGAGCCCGCGCTGTCCCTTTTTGTTATATATATATATCGGTGTGGAGCTGTGTCCCACGGATCATCTGTCGGTCTGGAGCTGTGTCCCACGGATCATCTGTCGGTGTGGAGCTGCATACGGATCAGTCGCTCCCGTTCCTGCAGCTGGGCTCCTCCGTGTCGTGCGTCCACTCAACGGCACCCCGGCTACACGGAACACTTTTGCTTGGTTCCGCAGCACAACAGCTCCCTCCCAGTACAGTTCTCACTAGACAGGGTCCTGGTACTGCCAAAAACGCTTCTGTAACAGGGGAGGTATGTAACAGGGGACTTATCCCTGTTCAGTAATGGGCCCTTAATCTAGCAGTGTGGTAGTTAATTAATAAACACCACCTGCCTGATTAGATTGCTTACAAAAACCTGTCTGTTCAGACAGGAAGTGACTCCTTAGCTCACTTTTGAGCTGACCTTTGGAGAGACCACATGTCTTGAGCTCTGTCAGAAAACACAGCAGGGCTGATTTCAAGACACAGGGAAAACTACTAAACCTGAAGCTGACACTCCCTGAGTGAAGGGAGCTGAACCAGGAACTGAGAAGATTTTCCCTCCAAGAACCAAATAAGACTTCTAAACCTGGATGCTGATATTTCCTGTGCATGCACGGGTGCGGTTCCAGGAGAGCAGAGAAGCTTACTCTACAGCTGATAAACAGATAAGACTTTCATTATTAAGAGACTGCTTATATCTGCTTATTTTCATGCTATGTTTGGGGCTGGGGAGAAATGCTTGACTAGGGAGATGTGAATTAATTGCATAGTGTTTTCACTAGAAATACTCCCAAGTGAATGGAAGCTTTGTTCCCCCCCCCCTATTGTTTGGATGTTTTCCTGATAAAAAGGAAAAGGCACAATAAAGCCTTATTATAATTTCATCTTATAAAAGCCTCCTAATTGTGTACCTCTGTGAACGTTCCATCTACAGCTTCCCTTACGCGTTTCGTCGCAAGTAAAACGGCGACTTCATCAGAGGATAAGGGATGAGATCATACTCTACCCTTATATAGTCCATATTGGTTAATTGTTTAATTAATAAAAGTACCCACCTATAGTGAGTGAAACAAGTAAATGCTTGTCACGGTAACTTTATGACAAGCTATAATACACACCAAAATACCTGGGTTAAACTGAACACGACTAGATATGATAAAATATAATTTATTCCTTGAAAAAGGTGAACACACGAGATATACAAATAACAGACAAAATATGCACTTAGATTTGGAATGATGAAATAATCACGAATCTTGATTAGCAGTTCATGCAGCAATCTCAGGATGACACAAAAGACAATAGGCTGAGCCTTGTTTATATACAATCTTCAATCCTAGGGCAGTCCCCACCCCGAGTGGCATCACTTCTGGAATCCAGAAAACACCTGGGGTGCTGACTCCTACCCTCTCCTGTGCCCATTGGGACAAGGCAGTCTCCCAGTATCCTGTACTGGGGTCCCTGGTACCCAGGTGCTTTGCCCCTGCCCTCTCACAACTGAAGGCCAGGAAACAAGCACCGGCTACCACCACTGCTGCTAGGGCCAGCATCACTCCACTCCCCTCCACTGTGCTGCCCTTCCTCCCTGTAGCTACCCTTGGCTACCCTGGGGACAGAACCCTCTGCTGTACCCCCCCAAGACCTGGCTACTGCTCCTGGCTGCCTACCTCCCCGCAGCCCCACCTCTGGGAACCCTGGGGAATCTGTCAGGGGGGTCACTCCCGGTAAGTCAGAACAAGGGACCTCCTGTCTACCTAGCCTATCCCTAGCTTCTGCCAGCTGCCTGACACCCCACTGACCTCCTATCTCCCCCTGCTCCACAGTGTCTCCCTGCCTAGCTTCCCCTAGGCCCAGCACCTCAGCCCCTGCAGATGATTCCTGCTGCTTACCTCCCTGCAGCCCACCTGCACTCCGCTCCCCCCTAGGCAATCCTAACCCAGACACTGGAACTACCTGAGTGCACCTACCTCCCTGACCTTGTCTCCCCCTTACCAGGGATGAGCTCAGGGGCACCTCTCCAGATGTAACCGCCTTAGCTCTTGGCTGGCAGGTATCCCTGGGGTGGCACAAGCTTGCCACTGCCCATGATACCCCCAGCCCATAGCCAGGCTGCAACAGGGGGTTGCTGATCTGAGAGATTCCCTGAGGCTCCGCCAGGGCAATGGGGAACTCTAGCTGCCATACCTGCTGCTTTCCCTCCCCGGCTACCACTAGCCCTTCTCCCACTGAGACCTGGTGCTGGCTACCTACCTGCAGCCTCGCCTCACTCCGCTTCTCCCTAGCTATTCCTAACCTGGATCCTAGGGACACCTGAGTGAGGCCATCTCCCTGACACTGCCTCCCCATTATCGGAGAGGAGCCCAGGGGCACTGGTGCAGAAGCACCTACCTTGGCTCCTAGCTGGCAGGTAATCTGGGGGTGGGCTAACGGTGCCACTGCCCCTGATACCTCCAGCCCATAGCCAGGCAACAACAGTGGGGCTCTAAACCGAGAGACCCCATGAGGCTCTGCCAGGGTAATGGGGAAATCTGGATGGCTCACTTGCTGCCTTCCCTCCCCGGTTCCCACTGGCCCACCCAACCCTCTACCAGGCAATCCTACCCTTGGAGCTGGGTGCTAATGGGGCTAGCCCTTCTCCCTGAAGCTGTGCCCCCATTACCGGAGGTGAGCTCAGGGTTGCTGGTGCAGATGCACCCACCTTAGCTCCTGGCCGGTAGGTAACCCTGGGGTGGTCTAACTTTGCCACTACCCCTGATACCTCCAGCCCATAGCAAGGCTGCAACAGTGGGGCTCTTAACTGAGAGTCCCCTTAATGCTCCACCAGGGTAATGGGGAAGCCTAGCTGCCCTACAAGCTGCCCTTTCTTCCCCTACCCATGTGCCCCTATCTCCTGCCACCCACCGGTCACCCCTACAAGGGAACAACAGGGTACAGTCAAGGGAAAAAATAAGTCAGGGTCAGTCTGCGACTTGGTCTGGCTTACCTCGCTGGTCCCCGCAGAGACCGCCGCCTTCGTTGGTCCCGATTGCAGGGGGACTGGAGTGGCCGCCGCCGGCATCAGTTTAGCCGGGAAGCAACGGGCAACTGCCGCAACAGCTCCCGGGTTTGGCACAGGTAAAATGGTGCAGGACAAGGGTCCCAGGTCCTCGTGGAGAAACACGGCTCCATTCAAACCCGGTAAAATAACCCCCTCCCGCAATCCCTGTCCCTCCCTACTCAGAAAGGGCTCCGGCACTTTGCCGGAATCGCGGCTCTTCCGCCGCCGCCACGGCGAGCCCCGGGTAGCTGCCTGAACAGCACCTGGCTTTGGTACAGGGTTGCCGGCGTGGATCGTGGGGCTCCGGTCATCGCTGGGAATCGCCGACTCCGCCAAACAATGTGAATCACCCACCTCCCGCACACCCCAACCCTCCCCCCAAATAAAATTGCCGCCAGCAGCATGCCGGAATGGCGGCTTCTTCTCCGCCGCCGGTTCTCCGCCGGGATCCGATGGATGGCCGCCGCTCTCCGCCGCTGTTGCCGATGCAGCCCGGCCAGGTTCTCCAGGAGACGTCCCGAGGAGGATTGTCGCCCGGCTGGGCGGAAGCCATCAGAGGATGCCGCTAACTGGGTCATCTTTTCCGCAGCTCGTGAGCGCTGGCCCTGAGGGGCTTCTTCGCCCGACCGCGCACGGTCCGGGCACCGGGCATAATTGTGGCCCGCTGATTGGCAGTGATAGTGCCGCGGCACCTGCCGGAGCTTCTCCACCGCCGGTGACTACCCCCCGCAAGGGGCTGCTGAGTCCAGAGCGGAGGAGCTCGATCGCCGGGCTCATTCTGGAGCTTCTCCGCCGCCGGTGGACTACCCCCCGCAAGGGGCTACCTGAGTCCAGAGCGGAGTTGCTCGAGCGCCGGGTTCTGGGAGGGGGTAAGCGGGTCGGTGCGGCACCAACGCCATGAACTGGGTCCACTTCGCCGGGAACCACGTCTCGCCCAACGCACACACCAGTGCTAGCTCTTTCAGGGAAAATGGACGGGCCGCCGCAACGGCCGTTACCTCTCCTGGTGCAAGACCTCCGTGGTCTCCGAGACCACCCGGTCCCTCCCCAAGTCTCTGCCGTCCCGGAGCTGGGTCCATTCCCTGCTCTCCGGGCGGTTTGATGGTTACGGCGGCTGCAGCGGTGGTTCTTTGCTCAGCCTGCCGGGTTTCATGCTCACTGATCGCCGCCTCTCTCTCAGCTTTGCCGGCTGCCGGTTCCCGCGCCAACTTGATGCACTCCTCCGGTCTCGGTGCCCAGCTCCAGTTACACGGATGGCCGGCACTTTGGTTCTGGAGGCAATGCTCCTCACAAGTAGGGGAACAGTGAGGCGGTGCCATATCTTGTGTTATATGTTGTACACTGTGTGTCCAATATCTTTAGTCTTAGGAACTCGCAATTCACCTCGAGTTCCCACTATATTACAGAGTCCCGCAGTAAACTGTAATACAGGTTCAGTTCAATCCCGCTGCTGCCACCAGTTTATTACATTGCTTGTCACGGTAACTTTATGACAAGCTATAATATACACCAAAATACCTGCGTTGAACTGAACACGACTAGATATGATAAAATATAATTTATTCCTTGAAAAAGGTGAACACACGAGATATACAAATAACAGACAAAATATGCACTTACTTACAATTGGAATGATGAAATAATCAGAAATCTTGATTAGCAGTTCATGCAGCAATGTCAGGATGATACAAAAGACCATAGGCTGAGCCTTGTTTATATACAATCTTCAATCCTATACCTTAACCTTAAGGCGCCTAGCTGGCTAGTGGAGTCTTTTGAAGTAGATTCTCCCCTCCCTGCAACTGTGAACTATGACACTTACAGACCACTCAGGTCCTTTGTTCTTCCGCCCTACTGTAAACAATCAGGGCGGTCACCCTTTGATCAGAGGGTTTATGACCGACAACTGGTCTGCCCTCCTGCCAATTAACTTAGCAGATGGGTTCTTAGTTTTCATACCAGACCCAAAATACCATTCACAGTTTAATATCTTCACATATTAATATAAGTGGTTCTGTTGGGTCCAGTGGGCTGATACTTGCCAGCTTTCCTTGCCGGAACTGTACCTTTATTGTGGCCAAATCTCAGCCCGCTACGACCCCCAGAACCGGAGATACACAAATGCAGGTTAAAACACTTTTAAAATACAGGGTTCTTCCCTTTAAAAATGAATCTTTGATTTTCACTCTTTCCCCATTGAAATCAACGGGTTTCGCCGCCATAGCGTTGAATGGTGGGGCTCCGCCGTTGAAGTCAATGGGGTTCCCCGCCATAGACTTTCAATGGGGAGACGCTGCCATTGAAGTCTATGGAAAAACCCAAAAATATTTACATTTGCCCATACTCTGTCTGGTTGTTCGGAGAGGGTTGGGAATGGCCATGCATTCATGCCGGAACCTTGGCTACATGCCACCCAAATCCCAGCCCTCTGGTCCTTCCAGAACCGGAGATATGGACTTACACTTTTCACCATTTCGCACTTAGCCGTTTTCACGCCACGCGGCTTTTCCCCATTGGAATCAATGGCCGGCGCCGCCATAGACAATGCATCGGCGCACGCCGCCATTGGATTCAATGGGACCTCCGCTCCGCCATTAAAGTCAATGGCGCGACCCTCTTTCTCCGCTCGACCCTTTACGGGGGTCCCTCATTCCCGGACCCGGTGGGGGTCGTGTGTGGGGGTTCCTAGGGGCTAGGGGCAAAAATAATTTTATTCCCAGGTGAACTAGAACCTAAGATTCCCACATCACTTGTCTATGAACTTGACTAACAGGGATCAAAGCTCTCTTTTAGAAAATGTTTCCGCTCTTGCGGTCTGCGGTTTGGATGGCTGCCAATCTGTTCCTGGAGGCCGACGTTGAGGAATCCCCATTAAAGTCAATGGCCCCATTGACTTACAATGGGAAACCGCCGCTCCTCCTCTCGGACGCCACCTGCTGGTCGTTGCTGGAAACAGGTCCAAAACCGCTACTTCTGGCATTGGAATACATGGAGCCCCAATGGCGACCTATGGAACTCTGCAAAATGGTGCCTGAAAAGGCGGGAACATGAAACAAAGAGCTATAAACACTAAATTAACCTTAACCCTTTCCCTCCCACATTAATCCCAGTGTATGTGTTGGTGCAAACACTGGAACAGAAGCAATACATTTTTACAGGGGAGTATACATTAGAAGGCTGAAGCAAGGAACAAACACATTACTGCACCACAGTCCAGTTAACCCCTTGCTTCCCAGGTGAGAGTAGGGGGTGGCCAAATGGGGTGTAACCCCTTTAATCCCGGGCCAAACCCCCTCTCTCATGACAATGCACATGGCTGAAAGAGGAAATACAATCCCATATGGGGGAAACAGCTCAAATAACACAAAAAGCTACTGGCATTGTACAATGAATTAAAATACAAATAGCGACAAATACACACTATACACAAAGATTCAAGAATAGAAAATGCAAAAATACATAGTGTACCATGACAAGTATAATACCACAATTGTTATAATAAAAAATATAAATATACATAATGAACATAGACACTCAAATTATAATAGGGAAGAAAAACCCATGTAAAAACAGATGTGGAAACCAATAGAAACCACAATGTTTAAAATGTTTGATAAAAATGTAACGTATAAACAAACAATATATTATATATAAAAAAAAATATATATATATGTATATATAGATATATATTAGAAAGAAGAAAAGAGAAGCGCATGCCCCATAGTGTAAATCTGTCTAACATTTATTGCCAATTTAAAAAGAATCTGAGGTAGCGCTCACAAAGGGAGCTAGAATATGCGCATATAGAGAAATACATTCTCTGATGGTTAGGTTCTCATCTGCAGGAAGTCCACATCCAGTATTGTGACCTCAAGAATGTCCATAGGAGGATAGAGTCCAGCAAACAACTTTTGTCCGTTATCCAAAGCGTAACTCAATTGTAGTATACTGTAGCAGTGTAGGAGTAGCAGGCACACGGTATACAGCTATTCCTTGGTTTGCAGGCACTCACGAGCGTGGTGACGTCAGACATCTGTACCATCAGGGACCCTACGCATTTCGTCAACACGTGACTTCATCAGGGGGGAAGAGTCTCTCACTTCCACATTGCTTATGAAGCCTAGTCAAAATGATCTAAAAACTTTGCACATGATGCTATTATTGGGCTGTTGTAGAAAATAGTACATTAAAAATACAGCTGCGTGATAGCATTGAACTAGAATATGTAAAATATAAAGTGTATATACCTGCATCTATATACATTGCTTTCTATAAAATCAGTAAGTGCCTTAAATGCCATAAATCCATATTTTAAAGACTAATAGATGCACAATATTAATGACTGATTCATTGACAGGTCGGACTTGCTAAAAAGAGAGATGATAATAATATCGTCTATGAAACGGCCATAGTATACCAAGCCCGCCCCCAGCTCTGCATTGGCCAAGATAGAATTCAGCTCCCAAAAACCCATAAATAGGTTTGCGTAGCTGGGGTCGAACTTGGCACTCATGGCCGTTCCACAGACTTGAAGATAGACACTTTTATTTGTAGTACCATCAAACCATGGTTCATCTTGCATTGTACTAAAAATTTTGATCCCGTCCCCCTCCCCCTTCCCCCCCTTCCTCATTCCCAACTTACTTACATAGCGCCAACAATATACGCAGCACTTTATAACATTACAATGCAAATAAATGACACAACGGGGAGAAGTGTACCAGGTAAAAGACAACACGAGGCTAAGGAGACCCACCCCAAAGAGTAGTAACTACGCCCCCCAAAAAAATGCTTGTTCTTTTAGTGGGACCGCGTCCTGCATTCCGATGGTTCTCAGGACGCGGGCCGGAGTGATGACCACTCCCCTTCCAATCACCTGACCACGAGCGCTGGTGGGCTGCGGGTCACTGAAAGGGTTAACAAGCCCTTATTGGAGACAATCCCAGAGCAATAACTTCCCTGACCTAAGTGACCGCAGCATATAAGGGAAAACTTTATCTCACCATGGAAGTGGCCGGATCTGTGCCCGGCCAGGTCAGTGGGACCACCTGCCTTTTATTCACATACTATGGGGTAATACGGCTTGGCACAAGATAACCAGAGTCCTGTCCCACGAAGGCATTAACTAGAGCTGACCCTGTGTTCACATTTTAGTGACTGCATGCGCTGTCCTGCACGCACTGTCCCTCTGTCCTGCACGTGATTTGTATCTATACGCAATTGTATCTATACGCATCCTCCACCTGGGAAATATGCTAAATATGTCACTAATATATATCTGCCAGGGTCTCAGGTCCCAGTTTATTATAGAAAAAACTATGCACTTATCACACACATCTTTTGTAGCAAAATGCGTCCAAAAACGTAAATACTCTCTCCAGAGCGTGCAACATTTCAATCAGAGCCCAAAGCATCACTTATTAAAGAATTGTTTAATATATATGAAATTACAATGCTTAACATACTTAATATTCCCCACCATTTTTAGTACAGAGGCTAATAGCCACGTGTCAGTACTTTGTTCCGTGGAACTGCTGGCCAGGTACCCAAGGACAGGGGGTGGGTTTGGGGGACTATCCCGACTCACCTGGAGCCCTCACAGGGATGGTGATTATGCTCTATTGGGAGTATTTGCCCCATGCCACTCTTCTGTATTTTATATCTGCCCTGGGTCTTGGAATCCCTATTGTAGTGTCCCCATATAACAAACCCCAAATGTATTATCCTCCCGGTGTCTCTGGGATCCCTAGGAACTGGTATAGGGCTGAGCCTGAAGGGTTCTGGCAGCAGGGGACACACAGATCGGATACCTCTGTCCATGAGGCACCCCGTTATGTGGCACCCTCTGTCCGTGAGTCACCCCATTACGTGACAGCCTCTGAGGCACCCCGTTATGTGATAGCCTCTGGCCATGAGTCCCCCCATTACATGGCACCCTCTGGCCGTGAGGCACCCCGTTACGTGGCAGCACCCCTGGCGTCGCGCGTGTCTGCCGCAGAGGCGCTTTCTGGCTTAGGGGGAGATGCGACAGGAAGGAGTGGTGCAGGCGTGGCCGTGACATCACGGAGCTGGTTTGCCCTCATTGGCTGAACCGCCTACGTGACCCAGCGGTCGCACGACCAGATCAAATTATTTTGACGCGTGAAAAATCGACTGTGCCATCACGCGCGCTCTGTGGCCGCCCTCATTAAGGTACGCCCTTTTGTTTGCGGCATGCACCGTCGCTCTCACCGTTGCCCTAATTGAGCTGCTCTATAGCACGTTTGTAAATTCAGGAGAGCCGGACCTCCTTCTGATGTAGATTTATAGACAATATTTTTGCGTACTCTGGGGCGTCTATTTTGCCGAAAAAATTTAATATTTTCTTTTGTCTAAATCTTTCTGGCAGATTTTAACAGGGAGAGTTTGTAAAAGATAGGAGTTTAGGTAGAATATTCATTTTAATAGTTGCTATCCTCCCAAACCAGGAGATTATATGCGAGTTCCAGGTGGCCAGATCTTTTGTTACCTGGTTGAAAAAGGGTCTACAATTTGTAGTGTATAATGTAGAGTAATTCATAGTTATTTGGATACCTAAATATTTAATATGGTTCGGATTCCATTTTAAAGTCAAAATTAAGTTGGAGTAATTTGGCCATTTCTTTAGGGAGATTTATACTAAGGGCCAAGGATTTAGTATTGTTAATTTTGTATCCCGAAAGGGAACCAAATTCCGACAGGGTTTGAAAAGATTAGGGAGTGAGATGAGAGGTTTTGAAAACGTCAATAGCATATCATCCGCAAAAAGGGCTATCTTGAACTCCTCCTTTTCGACAGAAATACCAGTAATGTTGGAATTCATTCTTATCCGACAGGCTAAAGGTTCTATGGCCAAGGCAAACAGCAAAGGAGACAACGGGCAACCCTGTCTGGTTCCGTTTAATATTAGAGAAGGGTCAGACAAAGAATTATTGGTCTTCACTATAGCCGTTGGGGCAGAGTATAACGTATTTATACTGTTTAGAATTTTTTTTGTGAAAGCCTGGCCGTCATAAACTGCCAATCTAATCTATTTAGCGCTTTTTCTGCGTCTAGTAAAAGAGATGGACATACT
>NW_027457056.1:151256-191911 GCF_040206685.1 Ascaphus truei
CAGACTCATAGCTCCCTTCTGTCTGTGTCACTGTGTCACCCTGCGGGGGGAGGGACAGGCTCATAGCTCCCTTCTGTCTGTGTCACCCTGCGGGGGGAGGGACAGACTCATAGCTCCCTTCTGTGTCACTGTGTCACCCTGCGGGGGGAGGGACAGACTCATAGCTCCCTTCTGTCTGTGTCACCGTGTCACCCTGCGGGGGGAGGGACAGGCTCATAGCTCCCTTCTGTCTGTGTCACTGTGTCACCCTGCAGGGGGAGGGACAGACTCATAGCTCCCTTCTGTCTGTCACTGTGTCACCCTGCGGGGGGGGGGGGGGGACAGACTCATAGCTCCCTTCTGTCTGTGTCACCCTGCGGGAGGAGGGACAGACTCATAGCTCCCTTCTGTGTCACTGTGTCACCCTGCAGGGGGAGGGACAGGCTCATAGCTTCCTTCTGTCTGTGTCACCGTGTCACCCTGCGTGGGGAGGGACAGGCTCATAGCTCCCTTCTGTCTGTGTCACTGTGTCACCCTGCGGGGGGAGGGACAGACTCATAGCTCCCTTCTGTCTGTCACTGTGTCACCCTGCGGGGGGAAGGACAGGCTCATAGCTCCCTTCTGTCTGTGTCACCCTGCGGGGGGAGGGACAGGCTCATAGCTCACTTCTGTCTGTGTCACTGTGTCACCCTGCGGGGGGAGGAACAGACTCATAGCTCCCTTCTGTCTGTGTCACTGTGTCACCCTGCGGGGGGGAGGGACAGGCTCATAGCTCCCTTCTGTCTGCGTCACTGTGTCACCCTGCAGGGGGAGAGACAGACTCATAGCTCCCTTCTGTCTGTGTCACTGTGTCACCCTGCGGGGGGAGGGACAGGCTCATAGCTCCCTTCTGTCTGTGTCACCCTGCGGGGGGAGGGACAGACTCATAGCTCCCTTCTGTGTCACTGTGTCACCCTGCGGGGGGAGGGACAGACTCATAGCTCCCTTCTGTCTGTGTCACCGTGTCACCCTGCGGGGGGAGGGACAGGCTCATAGCTCCCTTCTGTCTGTGTCACTGTGTCACCCTGCGGGGGGAGGGACAGACTCATAGCTCCCTTCTGTCTGTCACTGTGTCACCCTGCGGGGGGGGGGGGGGGACAGACTCATAGCTCCCTTCTGTCTGTGTCACCCTGCGGGAGGAGGGACAGACTCATAGCTCCCTTCTGTGTCACTGTGTCACCCTGCAGGGGGAGGGACAGGCTCATAGCTTCCTTCTGTCTGTGTCACCGTGTCACCCTGCGTGGGGAGGGACAGGCTCATAGCTCCCTTCTGTCTGTGTCACTGTGTCACCCTGCGGGGGGAGGGACAGACTCATAGCTCCCTTCTGTCTGTCACTGTGTCACCCTGCGGGGGGAAGGACAGGCTCATAGCTCCCTTCTGTCTGTGTCACTGTGTCACCCTGCGGGGGGAGGGACAGACTCATAGCTCCCTTCTGTCTAGGTCACTGTGTCACCCTGTGGGGGGAGGGACAGGCTCATAGCTCCCTTCTGTCTGTCACTGTGTCACCCTGTGGGGGGAGGGACAGGCTCATAGCTCCCTTCTGTCTAGGTCACTGTGTCACCCTGTGGGGGGAGGGACAGACTCATAGCTCCCTTCTGTCTGTGTCACTGTGTCACCCTGCGGGAGGAGGGACAGACTCATAGCTCCCTTCTGTCTGTGTCACTGTGTCACCCTGCGGGGGGAGGGACAGACTCATAGCTCCCTTCCGTCTGTGTCACTGTGTCACCCTGCGGGGGGGGGGGGGGACAGACTCATAGCTCTCTTCTGTCTGTGTCACTGTGTCACCCTGCGGGGGGAGGGACAGTCTCATAGCTCCCTTCTGTCTGTGTCACTGTGTCACCCTGCGGGGGGAGGGACAGACTCATAGCTCCCTTCTGTTTGTGTCACTGTGTCACCCTGCGGGAGGAGGGACAGACTCATAGCTCCCTTCTGTCTGTGTCACTGTGTCACCCTGCGGGGGGAGGGACAGACTCATAGCTCCCTTCTGTCTGTGTCACTGTGTCACCCTGCGGGGGGAGGGACAGACTCATAGCTCCCTTCCGTCTGTGTCACTGTGTCACCCTGCGGGGGGGGGGGGAGGGACAGACTCATAGCTCCCTTCTGTCTGTGTCACTGTGTCACCCTGCGGGGGGAGGGACAGGCTCATAGCTCCCTTCTGTCTGTGTCACTGTGTCACCCTGCGGGGGGAGGGACAGACTCATAACTCCCTTCTGTCTGTGTCACTGTCACCCTGCGGGGGGAGGGACAGGCTCATAGCTCCCTTCTGTCTGTGTCACTGTGTCACCCTGCGGGGGGAGGGACAGTCTCATAGCTCCCTTCTGTCTGTGTCACTGTGTCACCCTGTGGGGGGAGGGACAGGCTCATAGCTCCCTTCTGTCTGTCACAGTGTCACCCTGCGGGGGGGGGGGGGACAGGCTCATAGCTCCCTTCTGTCTGTGTCACTGTGTCACCCTGCGGGGGGAGGGACAGTCTCATAGCTCCCTTCTGTCTGTGTCACTGTGACACCCTGCTGGGGGAGGGACAGACTCATAGCTCCCTTCTGTCTGTGTCACTGTGTCACCCTGCGGGGGGAGGGACAGGCTCATAGCTCCCTTCTGTCTGTGTCACTGTGTCACCCTGCGGGGGGAGGGACAGTCTCATAGCTCCCTTCTGTCTGTGTCACTGTGTCACCCTGTGGGGGGAGGGACAGGCTCATAGCTCCCTTCTGTCTGTCACAGTGTCACCCTGCGGGGGGGGGGGGGGACAGGCTCATAGCTCCCTTCTGTCTGTGTCACTGTGTCACCCTGCGGGGGGAGGGACAGTCTCATAGCTCCCTTCTGTCTGTGTCACTGTGACACCCTGCTGGGGGAGGGACAGACTCATAGCTCCCTTCTGTCTGTGTCACTGTGTCACCCTGCGGGGGGAGGGACAGGCTCATAGCTTCCTTCTGTCTGTGTCACTGTGTCACCCTGCGGGGGGAGGGTCACAGCTCCCTGTCACCCACCCCCAGGGACTTGGTGTGCAGCTTCTTCATTTGCTGAGTTGCCACGGTAGTCCACGACTGGAGCGTGGGGGTCCGGTCCGAAGAGAGCAGGGCTGTGCCGGGGTCAGTGCCGGGGAGAACACGCGTGGTGACACACATGTCCCCACTTCGGGTCTTGTTTACAGACATTGTTCCGGGAGACGAGGAGCCGCTGTATATACAGAGAGAGAGACAGTACTGTGTGAGAGAGGGAGAGAGAGACAGTACTGTGTGTGAGAGAGAGAGAGAGACAGTACTGTGTGTGAGAGAGGGAGAGAGACAGTACTGTGTGAGAGAGAGAGAGAGAGACAGTACTGTGTGTGTGAGAGAGAGAGAGAGACAGTACTGTGTGAGAGAGAGAGGGAGAGAGACAGTACTGTGTGTGTGTGAGAGAGAGAGAGACAGTACTGTGTGTGAGAAAGCGACAGTACTGTGTGTGTGAGAGAGGGAGAGAGACAGTACTGTGTGTGTGTGTGTGTGAGGGAGAGAGAGAGAGAGAGAGAGAGAGAGAGAGAGAGAGAGAGTACTGTGTGTGAGGGAGAGAGAGACAGTACTGTGTGTGTGTGAGAGAGAGAGAGAGAGAGAGAGAGAGACTGTACTGTGTGTGAGAAAGAGACAGTACTGTGTATGTGAGAGAGGGAGAGAGACAGTACTGTGTGTGTGAGAGAGAGAGACAGTACTGTGTGAGATAGAGAGAGAGAGAGACAGTACTGTGTGTGAGAGAGAGAGAGAGACAGTACTGTGTGAGAGAGAGAGAGAGAGAGAGACAGTACTGTGTGTGTGTGAGAGAGAGAGACAGTACTGTGTGTGTGTGAGAGAGAGAGACAGTACTGTGTGTGAGAAAGAGAGAGAGTACAGTACTGTGTGTGAGGGAGAGAGAGAGTACAGTACTGGGTGTGAGAGAGAGAGAGTACAGTACTGTGTGTGTGTGAGAAAGAGAGAGAGACAGTACTGTGTGTGAGGGAGAGAGAGCGAGAGTACAATACTGTGTGTGTGTGAGAAAGAGAGAGAGACAGTACTGTGTGTGTGTGTGTGTGTGTGAGAAAGAGAGAGAGACAGTACTGTGTGAGAGAGGGAGGGAGAGTACAGTACTGGGTATGAGAGAGAGAGTACAGTACTGTGTGTGTGTGATAGAGAGCGAGAGTACAGTACTGTGTGTGTGTGTGTGTGTGTGTGTGTGTGTGTGTGTGTGTGTGTGTGAAAGAGACAGTTCTGTGTGTGTGTGTGTGTGTGTGTGTGTGTGAGAGAGAGAGAGACAGTACTGTGTGAGAGACGGAGGGAGAGTACAGTACTGTGTGTCTGTGAGAGGGAGAGAGTACAGTACTGTGTGTGAGGGAGAGAGAGAGTACAGTACTGTGTGAGAGAGGGAGGGAGAGTACAGTACTGGGTGTGAGGGAGGGAGAGTACAGTAATGGGGGTGTGTGTGAGAGAGAGAGAGAGAGAGAGAGAGAGACAGTACTGTGTGTGAGAAAGAGACAGTACTGTGTGTGTGTGTGTGTGTGTGAGAGAGAGAGAGAGAGAGAGAGAGAGTACTGTGTGTGAGGGAGAGAGAGACAGTACTGTGTGTGTGTGTGTGTGAGAGAGAGAGAGAGAGAGAGAGAGAGACTGTACTGTGTGTGAGAAAGAGACAGTACTGTGTAGGTGAGAGAGGGAGAGAGACAGTACTGTGTGTGAGAGAGAGAGAGAGAGACAGTACTGTGTGAGAGAGAGAGAGAGAGACAGTACTGTGTGTGAGAGAGAGAGGGAGAGAGAGACAGTACAGTGTGTGTGTGAGAGAGAGAGACAGTACTGTGTGTGTGTGAGAGAGAGAGAGACAGTACTGTGTGTGAGGGAGAGAGAGTACAGTACTGTGTGTGAGGGAGAGAGAGAGTACAGTACTGTGTGTGAGGGAGAGAGAGCGAGAGTACAGTACTGTGTGTGAGAAAGAGAGAGAGTACAGTACTGTGTGTGAGAGAGAGAGAGAGAGAGTACAGTACTGGGTGTGAGAGAGAGAGTACAGTACTGTGTGTGAGGGAGAGAGAGCGAGAGTACAGTACTGTGTGTGTGTGAGAAAGAGAGAGAGACAGTACTGTGTGTGTGTGTGTGAGAAAGAGAGAGAGACAGTACTGTGTGAGAGAGGGAGGGAGAGTACAGTACTGTGTGTGAGGGAGAGAGAGAGTACAGTACTGGGTGTGAGAGAGAGAGAGTACAGTACTGTGTGTGAGGGAGAGAGAGCGAGAGTACAGTACTGTGTGTGTGTGAGAAAGAGAGAGAGACAGTACTGTGTGTGTGTGTGTGTGAGAAAGAGAGAGAGACAGTACTGTGTGAGAGAGGGAGGGAGAGTACAGTACTGGGTATGAGAGTGAGAGTACAGTACTGTGTGTGTGTGATAGAGAGCGAGAGTACAGTACTGTGTGTGTGTGTGTGTGTGTGTGTGTGTGTGTGTGTGTGTGTGTGTGTGTGTGTGTGTGTGTGTGTGTGTGTGTGTGTGTGAAAGAGACAGTTCTGTGTGTGTGTGTGTGTGTGAGAGAGAGAGAGACAGTACTGTGTGAGAGACGGAGGGAGAGTACAGTACTGTGTGTCTGTGAGAGGGAGAGAGTACAGTACTGTGTGTGAGGGAGAGAGAGAGTACAGTACTGTGTGAGAGAGGGAGGGAGAGTACAGTACTGGGTGTGAGGGAGGGAGAGTACAGTACTGGGTGTGAGGGAGAGAGAGAGTACAGTACTGTGTGAGAGAGGGAGGGAGAGTACAGTACTGGGTGTGAGAAAGAGAGAGAGACAGTACTGTGTGAGAGAGGGAGGGAGAGAGTACAGTACTGTGTGAGAGAGGGAGGGAGAGTACAGTACTGGGTGTGAGAGAGAGAGAGTACAGTACTGTGTGTGAGGGAGAGAGAGAGTACAGTACTGTGTGTGAGGGAGAGAGAGAGTACAGTACTGTGTGAGAGAGGGAGGGAGAGTACAGTACTGGGTGTGAGGGAGGGAGAGTACAGTACTGGGTGTGAGGGAGAGAGAGAGTACAGTACTGTGTGAGAGAGGGAGGGAGAGTACAGTACTGGGTGTGAGGGAGGGAGAGTACAGTACTGGGTGTGAGGGAGAGAGAGAGTACAGTACTGTGTGAGAGAGGGAGGGAGAGTACAGTACTGGGTGTGAGAGAGAGAGAGTACAGTACTGTGTGTGAGGGAGAGAGAGCAAGAGTACAGTACTGTGTGTGTGTGAGAAAGAGAGAGAGACAGTACTGTGTGTGTGTGTGTGTGTGTGAGAAAGAGAGAGAGAGACAGTACTGTGTGAGAGGGGGAGGGAGAGTACAGTACTGGGTATGAGAGAGAGAGTACAGTACTGTGTGTGTGTGATAGAGAGCGAGAGTACAGTACTGTGTGTGTGTGTGTGTGTGTGTGTGTGTGAGAAAGAGACAGTTCTGTGTGTGTGTGTGTGTGTGAGTGTGAGAGAGAGAGAGAGAGACAGTACTGTGTGAGAGACGGAGGGAGAGTACAGTACTGTGTGTCTGTGAGAGGGAGAGAGTACAGTACTGTGTGTGAGGGAGAGAGAGAGTACAGTACTGTGTGAGAGAGGGAGGGAGAGTACAGTACTGGGTGTGAGGGAGGGAGAGTACAGTACTGGGTGTGTGTGTGAGAGAGAGAGTGAGAGAGACAGTACTGTGTGTGAGAAAGAGACAGTACTGTGTGTGTGAGAGAGGGAGAGAGACAGTACTGTGTGTGTGTGTGTGTGTGTGTGTGTGTGTGTGTGTGTGTGTGTGTGTGTGTGTGTGTGTGTGTGTGTGTGTGTGTGTGTGTGTGTGTGTGTGTGTGTGTGTGTGAGAGAGAGAGAGAGAGAGAGTACTGTGTGTGAGGGAGAGAGAGACAGTACTGTGTGTGTGAGAGAGAGAGAGAGAGAGAGAGAGAGAGTGAGAGAGAGAGAGAGAGAGTGTACTGTGTGTGAGAAAGAGACAGTACTGTGTAGGTGAGAGAGGGAGAGAGACAGTACTGTGTGTGAGAGAGAGAGAGACAGTACTGTGTGTGTGAGAGAGAGAGAGAGAGAGAGAGAGAGAGAGAGAGAGAGACAGTACTGTGTGTGAGAGAGAGAGAGACAGTACTGTGTGAGAGAGAGAGAGAGAGACAGTACTGTGTGTGTGTGAGAGAGAGAGACAGTACTGTGTGTGTGTGTGAGAGAGAGAGACAGTACTGTGTGTGAGGGAGAGAGAGTACAGTACTGTGTGTGAGGGAGAGAGAGAGTACAGTACTGTGTGTGAGGGAGAGAGAGCGAGAGTACAGTACTGTGTGTGAGAAAGAGAGAGTACAGTACTGTGTGTGAGGAGAGAGAGAGTACAGTACTGGGTGTGAGAGAGAGAGAGTACAGTACTGTGTGTGAGGGAGAGAGAGCGAGAATACAGTACTGTGTGTGTGTGAGAAAGAGAGAGAGACAGTACTGTGTGTGAGGGAGAGAGAGCGAGAGTACAATACTGTGTGTGAGGGAGAGAGAGCGAGAGTACAGTACTGTGTGTGTGTGAGAAAGAGAGAGAGACAGTACTGTGTGTGTGTGTGTGAGAAAGAGAGAGAGACAGTACTGTGTGAGAGAGGGAGGGAGAGTACAGTACTGGGTATGAGAGAGAGAGTACAGTACTGTGTGTGTGTGATAGAGAGCGAGAGTACAGTACTGTGTGTGTGTGTGTGTGTGTGTGTGTGTGTGAGAAAGAGACAGTTCTGTGTGTGTGTGTGTGAGAGAGAGAGAGAGAGAGACAGTACTGTGTGAGAGACGGAGGGAGAGTACAGTACTGTGTGTCTGTGAGAGGGAGAGAGTACAGTACTGTGTGTGAGGGAGAGAGAGAGTACAGTACTGTGTGAGAGAGGGAGGGAGAGTACAGTACTGGGTGTGAGGGAGGGAGAGTACAAGTACTGGGTGTGAGGGAGAGAGAGAGTACAGTACTGTGTGAGAGAGGGAGGGAGAGTACAGTACTGGGTGTGAGAAAGAGAGAGAGACAGTACTGTGTGAGAGAGGGAGGGAGAGTACAGTACTGTGTGTCTGTGAGAGGGAGAGAGTACAGTACTGTGTGTGTGAGAGGGAGAGAGTACAGTACTGTGTGTCTGTGAGAGGGAGAGAGTACAGTACTGTGTGTGTGTGAGAGAGAGCGAGAGTACAGTACTGTGTGTGTGTGTGAGAGAGAGCGAGAGTACAGTACTGTGTGTGAGGGAGAGAGAGAGTACAGTACTGTGTGAGAGAGGGAGGGAGAGTACAGTACTGGGTGTCTGTGAGAGAAAGAGAGAGAGAGACAGTACTGTGTGTCTGTGAGAGAGAGAGACAGTACTGGGTGTGAGGGAGAGAGAGAGTACAGTACTGTGTGTGTGAGGGAGAGGGTGAGAGAGTACAGTACTGTGTGTGTGTGTGTGTGTGTGTGTGTGTACAGTACTGTTTGTGTGTGTGAGAGAGAGAACACTACTGTGTGTGTGTGAGAGAGGGAGAGAGTACAGTATGGTATGTGTCAGAAAGAGAGAGTACAGTACTGTGTGTGTGAGAGGGATAGAGAGTACAGTACTGTGTGTGTGAGAGGGATAGAGAGTACCGTACTGTGTGTGTGAGAGGGAGAGAGAGTACAGTACTGTGTGTAGGTGTGTGTGTGTGTGTGTGTGTGTGTGTGTGTGTGTACAGTACTGTTTGTGTGAGAGAGAGAACAGTACTGTTTGTGTGTGTGTGTGAGAGAGAGAGAACAGTACTGTGTGTGTGTCTACAGTACTGTTTGTGTGTGTGAGAGAGAGAACAGTACTGTTTGTGTGTGAGAGAGAGAACAGTACTGTGTGTGTGTGAGAGAGGGAGAGAGTACAGTACTGTGTGTGAGAGGGAGAGAGAGTACAGTACTGTGTGTGTGTGAGAGAGTACAGTATGGTGTGTGTGTGTGAGAGTACAGTACTGTGTGTGAGAGGGAGAGAGAGTACAGTACTGTGTGAGAGAGAGGGAGGGAGAGTACAGTACTGGGTGTCTGTGAGAGAGAGAGACAGTACTGTGTGTCTGTGAGAGAGAGAGACAGTACTGGGTGTGAGGGAGAGAGAGAGTACAGTACTGTGTGTGTGAGGGAGAGGGTGAGAGAGTACAGTACTGTGGGTGTGTGTGTGTGTGTGTGTGAGAGAGCGAGAGTACAGTACTGTGTGTGTGAGAGGGAGCGAGAGTACAGTACGGTATGTGTCAGAAAGAGAGTACAGTACTGTGTGTGTGTGTGTGTGTGTGTGTACAGTACTGTTTTGTGTGTGTGAGAGAGAGTACAGTACTGTGTGTGTGTGTGTGTGTGTGTGTGTGTGTGTGTGTGTGTGTGTGTGTGTGTGTGTGTGTGTGTGTGTGTGTGTGTGTGTGTGTGTGTGTGTGTGTGTGTGTGTGTGTGAGAAAGAGACAGTTCTGTGTGTGTGTGTGTGTGTGTGAGAGAGAGAGAGAGAGACAGTACTGTGTGAGAGACGGAGGGAGAGTACAGTACTGTGTGTCTGTGAGAGGGAGAGAGTACAGTACTGTGTGTGAGGGAGAGAGAGAGTACAGTACTGTGTGAGAGAGGGAGGGAGAGTACAGTACTGGGTGTGAGGGAGGGAGAGAGACAGTACTGTGTGAGAGAGAGAGAGAGAGAGACAGTACTGTGTGTGTGTGAGAGAGAGAGACAGTACTGTGTGTGTGTGTGAGAGAGAAAGACAGTACTGTGTGTGAGGGAGAGAGAGTACAGTACTGTGTGTGAGGGAGAGAGAGAGTACAGTACTGTGTGTGAGGGAGAGAGAGCGAGAGTACAGTACTGTGTGTGAGAAAGAGAGAGTACAGTACTGTGTGTGAGGGAGAGAGAGAGTACAGTACTGTGTGTGAGAGAGAGAGTACAGTACTGTGTGTGAGGGAGAGAGAGCGAGAATACAGTACTGTGTGTGTGTGAGAAAGAGAGAGAGACAGTACTGTGTGTGAGGGAGAGAGAGCGAGAGTACAATACTGTGTGTGAGGGAGAGGAGAGCGAGAGTACAGTACTGTGTGTGTGTGAGAAAGAGAGAGAGACAGTACTGTGTGTGTGTGTGTGAGAAAGAGAGAGAGACAGTACTGTGTGAGAGAGGGAGGGAGAGTACAGTACTGGGTATGAGAGAGAGAGTACAGTACTGTGTGTGTGTGATAGAGAGCGAGAGTACAGTACTGTGTGTGTGTGTGTGTGTGTGTGTGTGTGTGTGTGTGTGTGTGTGTGTGTGTGTGAGAAAGAGACAGTTCTGTGTGTGTGTGTGGTGTGTGAGAGAGAGAGAGAGAGAGAGAGACAGTACTGTGTGAGAGACAGAGGGAGAGTACAGTACTGTGTGTCTGTGAGAGGGAGAGAGTACAGTACTGTGTGTGAGGGAGAGAGAGAGTACAGTACTGTGTGAGAGAGGGAGGGAGAGTACAGTACTGGGTGTGAGGGAGGGAGAGTACAGTACTGGGTGTGAGGGAGAGAGAGAGTACAGTACTGTGTGAGAGAGGGAGGGAGAGTACAGTACTGGGTGTGAGAAAGAGAGAGAGACAGTACTGTGTGAGAGAGGGAGGGAGAGTACAGTACTGTGTGTCTGTGAGAGGGAGAGAGTACAGTACTGTGTGTGTGTGAGAGGGAGAGAGTACAGTACTGTGTGTCTGTGAGAGGGAGAGAGTACAGTACTGTGTGTGTGTGAGAGAGAGCGAGAGTACAGTACTGTGTGTGTGTGTGAGAGAGAGCGAGAGTACAGTACTGTGTGTGAGGGAGAGAGAGAGTACAGTACTGTGTGAGAGAGGGAGGGAGAGTACAGTACTGGGTGTCTGTGAGAGAAAGAGAGAGAGAGACAGTACTGTGTGTCTGTGAGAGAGAGAGACAGTACTGGGTGTGAGGGAGAGAGAGAGTACAGTACTGTGTGTGTGAGGGAGAGGGTGAGAGAGTACAGTACTGTGTGTGTGTGTGTGTGTACAGTACTGTTTGTGTGTGTGTGAGAGAGAGAACACTACTGTGTGTGTGTGAGAGAGGGAGAGAGTACAGTATGGTATGTGTCAGAAAGAGAGAGTACAGTACTGTGTGTGTGAGAGGGATAGAGAGTACAGTACTGTGTGTGTGAGAGGGAGATAGAGTACAGTACTGTGTGTAGGTGTGTGTGTGTGTGTGTGTGTGTGTGTGTGTGTGTACAGTACTGTTTGTGTGAGAGAGAGAACAGTACTGTTTGTGTGTGTGTGTGAGAGAGAGAGAACAGTACTGTGTGTGTGTCTACAGTACTGTGTGTGTGAGAGAGAGAACAGTACTGTTTGTGTGTGAGAGAGAGAACAGTACTGTGTGTGTGTGAGAGAGGGAGAGAGTACAGTACTGTGTGTGAGAGGGAGAGAGAGTACAGTACTGTGTGTGTGTGAGAGAGTACAGTATGGTGTGTGTGTGTGAGAGTACAGTACTGTGTGTGAGAGGGAGAGAGAGTACAGTACTGTGTGAGAGAGAGGGAGGGAGAGTACAGTACTGGGTGTCTGTGAGAGAGAGAGACAGTACTGTGTGTCTGTGAGAGAGAGAGACAGTACTGGGTGTGAGGGAGAGAGAGAGTACAGTACTGTGTGTGTGAGGGAGAGGGTGAGAGAGTACAGTACTGTGGGTGTGTGTGTGTGTGTGTGTGTGTGAGAGAGCGAGAGTACAGTACTGTGTGTGTGAGAGGGAGCGAGAGTACAGTACGGTATGTGTCAGAAAGAGAGTACAGTACTGTGTGTGTGTGTGTGTGTGTGTGTACAGTACTGTTTGTGTGTGTGAGAGAGAGTACAGTACTGTGTGTGTGTGTGTGTGTGAGTGTGAGAGAGAGAGAGACAGTACTGTGTGAGAGACGGAGGGAGAGTACAGTACTGTGTGTCTGTGAGAGGGAGAGAGTACAGTACTGTGTGTGAGGGGAGAGAGAGAGTACAGTACTGTGTGAGAGAGGGAGGGAGAGTACAGTACTGGGTGTGAGGGAGGGAGAGTACAGTACTGGGTGTGTGTGTGAGAGAGAGAGTGAGAGAGACAGTACTGTGTGTGAGAAAGAGACAGTACTGTGTGTGTGAGAGAGGGAGAGAGACAGTACTGTGTGTGTGTGTGTGTGTGTGTGTGTGTGTGTGTGTGTGTGTGTGTGTGAGAGAGAGAGAGAGAGAGTACTGTGTGTGAGGGAGAGAGAGACAGTACTGTGTGTGTGAGAGAGAGAGAGAGAGAGAGAGAGAGAGAGTGAGAGAGAGAGAGAGTGTACTGTGTGTGAGAAAGAGACAGTACTGTGTAGGTGAGAGAGGGAGAGAGACAGTACTGTGTGTGAGAGAGAGAGAGACAGTACTGTGTGTGTGTGTGAGAGAGAGAGAGAGAGAGACAGTACTGTGTGTGAGAGAGAGAGAGACAGTACTGTGTGAGAGAGAGAGAGAGAGAGACAGTACTGTGTGTGTGTGAGAGAGAGAGACAGTACTGTGTGTGTGTGTGAGAGAGAGAGACAGTACTGTGTGTGAGGGAGAGAGAGTACAGTACTGTGTGTGAGGGAGAGAGAGAGTACAGTACTGTGTGTGAGGGAGAGAGAGCGAGAGTACAGTACTGTGTGTGAGAAAGAGAGAGTACAGTACTGTGTGTGAGGGAGAGAGAGAGTACAGTACTGGGTGTGAGAGAGAGAGAGTACAGTACTGTGTGTGAGGGAGAGAGAGCGAGAATACAGTACTGTGTGTGTGTGAGAAAGAGAGAGAGACAGTACTGTGTGTGAGGGAGAGAGAGCGAGAGTACAATACTGTGTGTGAGGGAGAGAGAGCGAGAGTACAGTACTGTGTGTGTGTGAGAAAGAGAGAGAGACAGTACTGTGTGTGTGTGTGTGAGAAAGAGAGAGAGACAGTACTGTGTGAGAGAGGGAGGGAGAGTACAGTACTGGGTATGAGAGAGAGAGTACAGTACTGTGTGTGTGTGATAGAGAGCGAGAGTACAGTACTGTGTGTGTGTGTGTGTGTGTGTGTGGTGTGTGTGTGTGTGAGAAAGAGACAGTTCTGTGTGTGTGTGTGTGAGAGAGAGAGAGAGAGAGACAGTACTGTGTGAGAGACGGAGGGAGAGTACAGTACTGTGTGTCTGTGAGAGGGAGAGAGTACAGTACTGTGTGTGAGGGAGAGAGAGAGTACAGTACTGTGTGAGAGAGGGAGGGAGAGTACAGTACTGGGTGTGAGGGAGGGAGAGTACAGTACTGGGTGTGAGGGAGAGAGAGAGTACAGTACTGTGTGAGAGAGGGAGGGAGAGTACAGTACTGGGTGTGAGAAAGAGAGAGAGACAGTACTGTGTGAGAGAGGGAGGGAGAGTACAGTACTGTGTGTCTGTGAGAGGGAGAGAGTACAGTACTGTGTGTGTGAGAGGGAGAGAGTACAGTACTGTGTGTCTGTGAGAGGGAGAGAGTACAGTACTGTGTGTGTGTGAGAGAGAGCGAGAGTACAGTACTGTGTGTGTGTGTGAGAGAGAGCGAGAGTACAGTACTGTGTGTGAGGGAGAGAGAGAGTACAGTACTGTGTGAGAGAGGGAGGAGAGTACAGTACTGGGTGTCTGTGAGAGAAAGAGAGAGAGAGACAGTACTGTGTGTCTGTGAGAGAGAGAGACAGTACTGGGTGTGAGGGAGAGAGAGAGTACAGTACTGTGTGTGTGAGGGAGAGGGTGAGAGAGTACAGTACTGTGTGTGTGTGTGTGTGTGTGTGTGTGTACAGTACTGTTTGTGTGTGTGAGAGAGAGAACACTACTGTGTGTGTGTGAGAGAGGGAGAGAGTACAGTATGGTATGTGTCAGAAAGAGAGAGTACAGTACTGTGTGTGTGAGAGGGATAGAGAGTACAGTACTGTGTGTGTGAGAGGGATAGAGAGTACAGTACTGTGTGTGTGAGAGGGAGAGAGAGTACAGTACTGTGTGTAGGTGTGTGTGTGTGTGTGTGTGTGTGTGTGTGTACAGTACTGTTTGTGTGAGAGAGGAGAACAGTACTGTTTGTGTGTGTGTGTGAGAGAGAGAGAACAGTACTGTGTGTGTGTCTACAGTACTGTTTGTGTGTGTGAGAGAGAGAACAGTACTGTTTGTGTGTGAGAGAGAGAACAGTACTGTGTGTGTGTGAGAGAGGGAGAGAGTACAGTACTGTGTGTGAGAGGGAGAGAGAGTACAGTACTGTGTGTGTGTGAGAGAGTACAGTATGGTGTGTGTGTGTGAGAGTACAGTACTGTGTGTGAGAGGGAGAGAGAGTACAGTACTGTGTGAGAGAGAGGGAGGGAGAGTACAGTACTGGGTGTCTGTGAGAGAGAGAGACAGTACTGTGTGTCTGTGAGAGAGAGAGACAGTACTGGGTGTGAGGGAGAGAGAGAGTACAGTACTGTGTGTGTGAGGGAGAGGGTGAGAGAGTACAGTACTGTGGGTGTGTGTGTGTGTGTGTGTGAGAGAGCGAGAGTACAGTACTGTGTGTGTGAGAGGGAGCGAGAGTACAGTACGGTATGTGTCAGAAAGAGAGTACAGTACTGTGTGTGTGTGTGTGTGTGTGTGTACAGTACTGTTTGTGTGTGTGAGAGAGAGTACAGTACTGTGTGTGTGTGTGTGTGTGTGTGTGTGTGTGTGTGTGTGTGTGTGTGTGTGTGTGTGTGTGTGTGTGTGTGTGTGAGAAAGAGACAGTTCTGTGTGTGTGTGTGTGTGTGAGAGAGAGAGAGAGAGACAGTACTGTGTGAGAGACGGAGGGAGAGTACAGTACTGTGTGTCTGTGAGAGGGAGAGAGTACAGTACTGTGTGTGAGGGAGAGAGAGAGTACAGTACTGTGTGAGAGAGGGAGGGAGAGTACAGTACTGGGTGTGAGGGAGGGAGAGAGACAGTACTGTGTGAGAGAGAGAGAGAGAGAGAGAGAGACAGTACTGTGTGTGTGTGAGAGAGAGAGACAGTACTGTGTGTGTGTGTGAGAGAGAAAGACAGTACTGTGTGTGAGGGGAGAGAGAGTACAGTACTGTGTGTGAGGGAGAGAGAGAGTACAGTACTGTGTGTGAGGGAGAGAGAGCGAGAGTACAGTACTGTGTGTGAGAAAGAGAGAGTACAGTACTGTGTGTGAGGGAGAGAGAGAGTACAGTACTGGGTGTGAGAGAGAGAGAGTACAGTACTGTGTGTGAGGGAGAGAGAGCGAGAATACAGTACTGTGTGTGTGTGAGAAAGAGAGAGAGACAGTACTGTGTGTGAGGGAGAGAGAGCGAGAGTACAATACTGTGTGTGAGGGAGAGAGAGCGAGAGTACAGTACTGTGTGTGTGTGAGAAAGAGAGAGAGACAGTACTGTGTGTGTGTGTGTGAGAAAGAGAGAGAGACAGTACTGTGTGAGAGAGGGAGGGAGAGTACAGTACTGGGTATGAGAGAGAGAGTACAGTACTGTGTGTGTGTGATAGAGAGCGAGAGTACAGTACTGTGTGTGTGTGTGTGTGTGTGTGTGTGTGTGTGTGTGTGTGTGAGAAAGAGACAGTTCTGTGTGTGTGTGTGTGTGTGAGAGAGAGAGAGAGAGAGACAGTACTGTGTGAGAGACGGAGGGAGAGTACAGTACTGTGTGTCTGTGAGAGGGAGAGAGTACAGTACTGTGTGTGAGGGAGAGAGAGAGTACAGTACTGTGTGAGAGAGGGAGGGAGAGTACAGTACTGGGTGTGAGGGAGGGAGAGTACAGTACTGGGTGTGAGGGAGAGAGAGAGTACAGTACTGTGTGAGAGAGGGAGGGAGAGTACAGTACTGGGTGTGAGAAAGAGAGAGAGACAGTACTGTGTGAGAGAGGGAGGGAGAGTACAGTACTGTGTGTCTGTGAGAGGGAGAGAGTACAGTACTGTGTGTGTGTGAGAGGGAGAGAGTACAGTACTGTGTGTCTGTGAGAGGGAGAGAGTACAGTACTGTGTGTGTGTGAGAGAGAGCGAGAGTACAGTACTGTGTGTGTGTGTGAGAGAGAGCGAGAGTACAGTACTGTGTGTGAGGGAGAGAGAGAGTACAGTACTGTGTGAGAGAGGGAGGGAGAGTACAGTACTGGGTGTCTGTGAGAGAAAGAGAGAGAGAGACAGTACTGTGTGTCTGTGAGAGAGAGAGACAGTACTGGGTGTGAGGGAGAGAGAGAGTACAGTACTGTGTGTGTGAGGGAGAGGGTGAGAGAGTACAGTACTGTGTGTGTGTGTGTGTGTACAGTACTGTGTGTGTGTGTGAGAGAGAAAGGACAGTACTGTGTGTGAGGGAGAGAGAGTACAGTACTGTGTGTGAGGGAGAGAGAGAGTACAGTACTGTGTGTGAGGGAGAGAGAGCGAGAGTACAGTACTGTGTGTGAGAAAGAGAGAGTACAGTACTGTGTGTGAGGGAGAGAGAGAGTACAGTACTGGGTGTGAGAGAGAGAGAGTACAGTACTGTGTGTGAGGGAGAGAGAGCGAGAATACAGTACTGTGTGTGTGTGAGAAAGAGAGAGAGACAGTACTGTGTGTGAGGGAGAGAGAGCGAGAGTACAATACTGTGTGTGAGGGAGAGAGAGCGAGAGTACAGTACTGTGTGTGTGTGAGAAAGAGAGAGAGACAGTACTGTGTGTGTGTGTGTGAGAAAGAGAGAGAGACAGTACTGTGTGAGAGAGGGAGGGAGAGTACAGTACTGGGTATGAGAGAGAGAGTACAGTACTGTGTGTGTGTGATAGAGAGCGAGAGTACAGTACTGTGTGTGTGTGTGTGTGTGTGTGTGTGTGTGTGAGAAAGAGACAGTTCTGTGTGTGTGTGTGTGTGTGAGAGAGAGAGAGAGAGAGACAGTACTGTGTGAGAGACGGAGGAGAGTACAGTACTGTGTGTCTGTGAGAGGGAGAGAGTACAGTACTGTGTGTGAGGGAGAGAGAGAGTACAGTACTGTGTGAGAGAGGGAGGGAGAGTACAGTACTGGGTTGTGAGGGAGGGAGAGTACAGTACTGGGTGTGAGGGAGAGAGAGAGTACAGTACTGTGTGAGAGAGGGAGGGAGAGTACAGTACTGGGTGTGAGAAAGAGAGAGAGACAGTACTGTGTGAGAGAGGGAGGGAGAGTACAGTACTGTGTGTCTGTGAGAGGGAGAGAGTACAGTACTGTGTGTGTGTGAGAGGGAGAGAGTACAGTACTGTGTGTCTGTGAGAGGGAGAGAGTACAGTACTGTGTGTGTGTGAGAGAGAGCGAGAGTACAGTACTGTGTGTGTGTGTGAGAGAGAGCGAGAGTACAGTACTGTGTGTGAGGGAGAGAGAGAGTACAGTACTGTGTGAGAGAGGGAGGGAGAGTACAGTACTGGGTGTCTGTGAGAGAAAGAGAGAGAGAGACAGTACTGTGTGTCTGTGAGAGAGAGAGACAGTACTGGGTGTGAGGGAGAGAGAGAGTACAGTACTGTGTGTGTGAGGGAGAGGGTGAGAGAGTACAGTACTGTGTGTGTGTGTGTGTGTACAGTACTGTTTGTGTGTGTGAGAGAGAGAACACTACTGTGTGTGTGTGAGAGAGGGAGAGAGTACAGTATGGTATGTGTCAGAAAGAGAGAGTACAGTACTGTGTGTGTGAGAGGGATAGAGAGTACAGTACTGTGTGTGTGAGAGGGATAGAGAGTACAGTACTGTGTGTGTGAGAGGGAGATAGAGTACAGTACTGTGTGTAGGTGTGTGTGTGTGTGTGTGTGTGTGTGTGTACAGTACTGTTTGTGTGAGAGAGAGAACAGTACTGTTTGTGTGTGTGTGTGAGAGAGAGAGAACAGTACTGTGTGTGTGTCTACAGTACTGTTTGTGTGTGTGAGAGAGAGAACAGTACTGTTTGTGTGTGAGAGAGAGAACAGTACTGTGTGAGTGTGAGAGAGGGAGAGAGTACAGTACTGTGTGTGAGAGGGAGAGAGAGTACAGTACTGTGTGTGTGTGAGAGAGTACAGTATGGTGTGTGTGTGTGAGAGTACAGTACTGTGTGTGAGAGGGAGAGAGAGTACAGTACTGTGTGAGAGAGAGGGAGGGAGAGTACAGTACTGGGTGTCTGTGAGAGAGAGAGACAGTACTGTGTGTCTGTGAGAGAGAGAGACAGTACTCTGGGTGTGAGGGAGAGAGAGAGTACAGTACTGTGTGTGTGAGGGAGAGGGTGAGAGAGTACAGTACTGTGGGTGTGTGTGTGTGTGTGTGAGAGAGCGAGAGTACAGTACTGTGTGTGTGAGAGGGAGCGAGAGTACAGTACGGTATGTGTCAGAAAGAGAGAGTACAGTACTGTGTGTGTGTGTGTGTGTGTGTGTGTACAGTACTGTTTGTGTGTGTGAGAGAGAGTACAGTACTGTGTGTGTGTGTGTGTGTGTGTGTGTATGTGTGTGTGTGTGTGTGTGTGTGTGTGTGTGTGTGTGTGTGTGTGTGTGTGTGTGAGAAAGAGACAGTTCTGTGTGTGTGTGTGTGTGTGAGAGAGAGAGAGAGAGAGACAGTACTGTGTGAGAGACGGAGGGAGAGTACAGTACTGTGTGTCTGTGAGAGGGAGAGAGTACAGTACTGTGTGTGAGGGAGAGAGAGAGTACAGTACTGTGTGAGAGAGGGAGGGAGAGTACAGTACTGGGTGTGAGGGAGGGAGAGTACAGTACTGGGTGTGAGGGAGAGAGAGAGTACAGTACTGTGTGAGAGAGGGAGGGAGAGTACAGTACTGGTGTGAGAAAGAGAGAGAGACAGTACTGTGTGAGAGAGGGAGGGAGAGTACAGTACTGTGTGTCTGTGAGAGGGAGAGAGTACAGTACTGTGTGTGTGTGAGAGGGAGAGAGTACAGTACTGTGTGTCTGTGAGAGGGAGAGAGTACAGTACTGTGTGTGTGTGAGAGAGAGCGAGAGTACAGTACTGTGTGTGTGTGAGAGAGAGCGAGAGTACAGTACTGTGTGTGAGGGAGAGAGAGAGTACAGTACTGTGTGAGAGAGGGAGGGAGAGTACAGTACTGGGTGTCTGTGAGAGAAAGAGAGAGAGACAGTACTGTGTGTCTGTGAGAGAGAGAGACAGTACTGGGTGTGAGGGAGAGAGAGAGTACAGTACTGTGTGTGTGAGGGAGAGGGTGAGAGAGTACAGTACTGTGTGTGTGTGTGTGTGTGTGTGTGTACAGTACTGTTTGTGTGTGTGAGAGAGAGAACACTACTGTGTGTGTGTGAGAGAGGGAGAGAGTACAGTATGGTATGTGTCAGAAAGAGAGAGTACAGTACTGTGTGTGTGTGAGAGGGATAGAGAGTACAGTACTGTGTGTGTGAGAGGGATAGAGAGTACAGTACTGTGTGTGTGAGAGGGAGAGAGAGTACAGTACTGTGTGTAGGTGTGTGTGTGTGTGTGTGTGTGTGTGTGTGTGTGTGTGTGTGTACAGTACTGTTTGTGTGAGAGAGAGAACAGTACTGTTTGTGTGTGTGTGTGAGAGAGAGAGAACAGTACTGTGTGTGTGTCTACAGTACTGTTTGTGTGTGTGAGAGAGAGAACAGTACTGTTTGTGTGTGAGAGAGAGAACAGTACTGTGTGTGTGTGAGAGAGGGAGAGAGTACAGTACTGTGTGTGTGTGAGAGAGTACAGTATGGTGTGTGTGTGTGAGAGTACAGTACTGTGTGTGAGAGGGAGAGAGAGTACAGTACTGTTTGAGAGAGAGGGAGGGAGAGTACAGTACTGGGTGTCTGTGAGATAGAGAGACAGTACTGGGTGTGAGGGAGAGAGAGAGTACAGTACTGTGGGTGTGTGTGTGTGTGTGTGAGAGAGCGAGAGTACAGTACTGTGTGTGTGAGAGGGAGAGAGAGTACAGTACGGTATGTGTCAGAAAGAGAGAGTACAGTACTGTGTGTGTGTGTGTGTGTGTGTGTGTGTGTGTACAGTACTGTTTGTGTGTGTGAGAGAGAGAACAGTACTGTTTGTGTGTGAGAGAGGGAGAGAGTACAGTACTGTGTGTGAGAGGGAGGGAGAGTACAGTACTGTGTGTGAGAGGGATAGAGAGTACAGTACTGTGTGTGTGTGAGGGATAGAGAGTACAGTACTGTGTGTGTGAGAGGGAGAGAGAGTACAGTACTGTGTGTAGGTGTGTGTGTGTGTACAGTACTGTTTGTATGAGAGAGAGAACAGTACTGTTTGTGTGTGTGTGTGAGAGAGAGAACAGTGCTGTGTGTGTGTCTACAGTACTGTTTGTGTGTGAGAGAGAGAACAGTACTGTTTGTGTGTGAGAGAGAGAACAGTACTGTGTGTGTGTGAGAGAGAGAACAGTACTGTGTGTGTGTGAGAGAGGGAGAGAGTACAGTACTGTGTGTGAGAGGGAGAGAGAGAGTACAGTACTGTGTGTGTGTGAGAGAGAGTACAGTATGGTGGTGTGTGTGTGAGAGTACAGTACTGTGTGTGAGAGGGAGAGAGTACAGTACTGTGTGTATGAGAGGGAGAGAGAGAGGGGAGAGAGTACAGTACTGTGTGTGAGAGAGAGAGAGGGAGAGAGAGTACAGTACTGTGTGTGTGTGTGAGAGAGAGAGGGAGAGAGTACAGTACTGTGTGTGAGAGAGAGAGAGTACAGTACTGTGTGTGAGAGAGGGAGAGAGAGTACAGGTGTGTGTGTGTGTGTGTGTGTGTGTGTGTGTGTGTGTGTGTGTGT
This sequence comes from Ascaphus truei, assembly GCF_040206685.1. Taxonomy (NCBI): domain Eukaryota; kingdom Metazoa; phylum Chordata; class Amphibia; order Anura; family Ascaphidae; genus Ascaphus; species Ascaphus truei. Next base: position 171,768 of record NW_027457056.1, read on the forward strand.
GTGTGTGTGTGTGTGTGTGTGTGTGTGTGTGTGTGTGTGAGAGGGAGAGAGTACGGTGTGTGAGAGAGGGAGAGAGAGTACAGAACTGTGTGTGTGAGAGAGAGAGTACAGTACTGTGTGTGAGAGAGGGAGAGAGAGTACAGGTGTGTGTGTGTTTGTGTGTGTGTGTGTGTGTGTGTGTGTGTGTGTGTGTGTGTGTGTGTGTGTGTGTGTGTGTGTGTGGTGTAGTACTGTGTGTGTGAGAGAGGGGAGAGAGTACAGTACTGTGTGTGTGAGAGGGAGAGAGTACAGTACTGTGTGTGTGAGTATGAGAGAGTGAGAGAGTACAGTAATGTATGAGAGTGTGAGAGTACAGTACTGTGGGTGTGAGAGGGAGAGAGAGACAGTACTGTGTGTGTGAGTATGAGAGAGGGAGAGAGTACAGTACTGTGTGTGAGTATGAGAGAGTGAGAGAGTACAGTACTGTGTGTGAGTATGAGAGAGGGAGTGAGAGAGTACAGTACTGTGTGTGTGAGTATGAGAGAGGGAGAGAGTGAGAGAGTACAGTACTGTGTGTGTGAGTATGAGAGAGTGAGAGAGTACAGTACTGTGTGTGAGTATGGGAGAGGGAGAGAGTGAGAGAGTACAGTACAATGTGTGTGAGTATGAGAGAGGGAGAGAGTACAGTACTGTGTGTGTGAGTATGAGAGAGGGAGAGAGTGAGAGAGTACAGTACTGTGTGTGTGAGTATGAGAGAGGGAGAGAGTGAGAGAGTACAGTACTGTGTGTGTGAGTATGAGAGAGTGAGAGAGTACAGTACTGTGTGTGAGTATGGGAGAGGGAGAGAGTGAGAGAGTACAGTACAATGTGTGTGAGTATGAGAGAGGGAGAGAGTACAGTACTGTGTGTGTGAGAGAGAGAGTACAGTACTGTGTGTGAGAGAGGGAGAGAGAGTACAGGTGTGTGTGTGTGTGTGTGTGTGTGTGTGTGTGTGTGTGTGTGTGTGTGTGTGTGTGTGTGTGTGTGTGTGTGTGTGTGTGTGTGTGTGTGTGTGTGTGTGTAGTACTGTGTGTGTGAGAGAGGGAGAGAGTACAGTACTGTGTGTGTGAGAGGGAGAGAGTACAGCACTGTGTGTGTGAGTATGAGAGAGTGAGAGAGTACAGTAATGTATGAGAGTGTGAGAGTACAGTACTGTGGGTGTGAGAGGGAGAGAGAGACAGTACTGTGTGTGTGAGTATGAGAGAGGGAGAGAGTACAGTACTGTGTGTGAGTATGAGAGAGTGAGAGAGTACAGTACTGTGTGTGAGTATGAGAGATGGAGTGAGAGAGTACAGTACTGTGTGTGTGAGTATGAGAGAGGGAGAGTGTGAGAGAGTACAGTACTGTGTGTGTGAGTATGAGAGAGTGAGAGAGTACAGTACTGTGTGTGAGTATGGGAGAGGGAGAGAGTGAGAGAGTACAGTACAATGTGTGTGAGTATGAGAGAGTGAGAGAGTACAGTACTGTGTGTGTGAGTATGAGAGAGGGAGAGAGTGAGAGAGTACAGTACTGTGTGTGTGAGTATGAGAGAGGGAGAGAGTGAGAGAGTACAGTACTGTGTGTTGTGAGTATGAGAGAGTGAGAGAGTACAGTACTGTGTGTGAGTATGGGAGAGTGAGAGAGTGAGAGAGTACAGTACAATGTGTGTGAGTATGAGAGAGGGAGAGAGTACAGTACTGTGTGTGTGAGAGAGAGAGTACAGTACTGTGTGTGAGAGAGGGAGAGAGAGTACAGGTGTGTGTGTGTGTGTGTGTGTGTGTGTGTGTGTGTGTGTGTGTGTGTGTGTGTGTGTGTGTGTGTGTGTGTGTGTGTGTGTGTGTGTGTGTAGTACTGTGTGTGGAGAGAGGGAGAGAGTACAGTACTGTGGTGTGAGAGGGAGAGAGTACAGTACTGTGTGTGTGAGTATGAGAGAGTGAGAGAGTACAGTAATGTATGAGAGTGTGAGAGTACAGTACTGTGGGTGTGAGAGGGAGAGAGAGACAGTACTGTGTGTGTGAGTATGAGAGAGGGAGAGAGGGAGAGAGTACAGTACTGTGTGTGAGTATGAGAGAGTGAGAGAGTACAGTACTGTGTGTGAGTATGAGAGAGGGAGTGAGAGAGTACAGTACTGTGTGTGTGAGTATGAGAGAGGGAGAGAGTGAGAGAGTACAGTACTGTGTGTGTGAGTATGAGAGAGTGAGAGAGTACAGTACTGTGTGTGAGTATGGGAGAGGGAGAGAGTGAGAGAGTACAGTACAATGTGTGTGAGTATGAGAGAGGGAGAGAGAGTACAGTACTGTGTGTGTGAGTATGAGAGAGGGAGGGAGTGAGAGAGTACAGTACTGTGTGTGTGAGTATGAGAGAGGGAGAGAGGGAGAGAGTACAGTACTGTGTTGTGGAGTATGAGAGAGTGAGAGAGTACAGTACTGTGTGTGAGTATGGGAGAGGGAGAGAGTGAGAGAGTACAGTACAATGTGTGTGAGTATGAGAGAGGGAGAGAGTACAGTACTGTGTGTGAGTATGAGAGAGGGAGAGAGTACAGTACTGTGTGTGTGAGTATGAGAGAGTGGGGGTACAGTACTGTGTGTGTGAGTATGAGAGAGGGAGAGAGGGAGAGAGTACAGTACTGTGTGTTAGTGTGAGAGACTGAGAGAGTACAGTACTGTGTGTGAGTATGAGAGAGCGAGATAGTGAGAGAGTACAGTACTGTGTGTGAGTATGATAGAGGGAGAGAGGGAGAGAGTACAGTACTGTATGTGTGTGAGTATGAGAGAGGGAGAGAGTGAGTGAGTACAGTACTGTGTGTGTGAGTATGAGAGAGTACAGTACTGGGTGTGTATGAGAGATGGAGAGAGGGAGTGAGTACAGTACTGTGTGTGAGTATGAGAGATGGAGAGAGTAAAGTACTGTTTGTGTGAGTATGAGAGAGTGAGAGAGTACAGTACTGTGTGTGAGTATGAGAGAGGGAGAGAGGGAGAGAGGGAGATAGTACAGTACTGTGTGTGTGAGTATAAGAGAGTGAGAGAGTACAGAATTGTGGATGTGAGAGGGAGAGAGACAGTACTGTGTGTGTGAGTGTGAGAGAGTACAGTACTGTGTGTAAGTATGAGAGAGTGAGAGAGTACAGTACTGTGTGTGAGTATGAGAGAGGGAGAGAGTACAGTACTGTGTGTGAGTATGAGAGAGGGAGAGAGTACAGTACTGTGTGTGTGGGTATGAGAGAGGGAGAGAGTACAGTACTGTGTGTGTGAGTATGAGAGAGGGAGAGAGTACAGTACTGTGTGTTTGAGTATGAGAGAGGGAGAGAGTACAGTACTGTGTGTGTGAGTATGAGAGAGGGAGAGAGTACAGTACTGTGTGGGTATGAGAGAGGGAGAGAGGGAGAGAGTACAGTACTGTGTGTGTAAGTATGAGAGAGGGAGAGAGTACAGTACTGTGTGTGTGGGTATGAGAGAGGGAGAGAGTACAGTACTGTGTGTGTGTGTGAGTATGAGAGAGGGAGAGAGTACAGTACTGTGTGTGAGTATGAGAGAGGTAGAGAGGGAGAGAGTACAGTACTGTGTGAGTATGAGAGAGAGAGAGTACAGTACTGTGTGTGTGGGTATGAGAGAGGGAGAGAGAGAGTACAGTACTGTGTGTGAGTATGAGAGAGGGAGAGAGTACAGTACTGTGTGTGTGAGTATGAGAGAGGGAGAGAGTACAGTACTGTGTGTATGAGAGAGGGAGTACAGTACTGTGTGTGTGGGTATGAGAGAGGGAGAGAGTACAGTACTGTGTGTGTGGGTGTGAGAGAGGGAGAGAGAGAGAGTACAGTACTGTGTGTGAGTATGAGAGAGGGAGAGAGTACAGTACTGTGTGTGTGAGTATGAGAGAGTGAGAGAGTACAGTACTGTGTGTGAGTATGAGAGAGGGAGAGAGTACAGTACTGTGTGTGAGTATGAGAGAGGGAGAGAGTACAGTACTGTGTGTGTGGGTATGAGAGAGGGAGAGAGAGAGTACAGTACTGTGTGTGAGTATGAGAGAGGGAGAGAGTACAGTACTGTGTGTGTGAGTATGAGAGAGGGAGAGAGTACAGTACTGTGTGTGTGAGTATGAGAGAGGGAGAGAGTACAGTACTGTGTGTGTATGAGAGAGGGAGAGAGGGAGAGAGTACAGTACTGTGTGTGTGAGTATGAGAGAGGGAGAGAGTACAGTACTGTGTGTGTGGGTATGAGAGAGGGAGAGAGTACAGTACTGTGTGTGTGAGTATGAGAGAGGGAGAGAGTACAGTACTGTGTGTGAGTATGAGAGAGGTAGAGAGGGAGAGAGTACAGTACTGTGTGAGTATGAGAGAGAGAGAGAGTACAGTACTGTGTGTGTGGGTATGAGAGAGGGAGAGAGAGAGTACAGTACTGTGTGTGAGTATGAGAGAGGGAGAGAGTACAGTACTGTGTGTGTGAGTATGAGAGAGGGAGAGAGTACAGTACTGTGTGTATGAGAGAGGGAGTACAGTACTGTGTGTGTGGGTATGAGAGAGGGAGAGAGTACAGTACTGTGTGTGTGGGTGTGAGAGAGGGAGAGAGAGAGTACAGTACTGTGTGTGAGTATGAGAGAGGGAGAGAGTACAGTACTGTGTGTGTGAGTATGAGAGAGTGAGAGAGTACAGTACTGTGTGTGAGTATGAGAGAGGGAGAGAGTACAGTACTGTGTGTGAGTATGAGAGAGGGAGAGAGTACAGTACTGTGTGTGTGGGTATGAGAGAGGGAGAGAGTACAGTACTGTGTGTGTGAGTATGAGAGAGGGAGAGAGTGAGAGAGTACAGTACTGTGTGTGTGAGTATGAGAGAGGGAGAGAGTGAGAGAGTACAGTACTGTGTGTGTGAGTATGAGAGAGTGAGAGAGTACAGTACTGTGTGTGAGTATGGGAGAGGGAGAGAGTGAGAGAGTACAGTACAATGTGTGTGAGTATGAGAGAGGGAGAGAGTACAGTACTGTGTGTGTGAGAGAGAGAGTACAGTACTGTGTGTGAGAGAGGGAGAGAGAGTACAGGTGTGTGTGTGTGTGTGTGTGTGTGTGTGTGTGTGTGTGTGTGTGTGTGTGTGTGTGTGTGTGTGTGTGTGTGTGTGTGTGTGTGTGTGTAGTACTGTGTGTGTGAGAGAGGGAGAGAGTACAGTACTGTGTGTGTGAGAGGGAGAGAGTACAGCACTGTGTGTGTGAGTATGAGAGAGTGAGAGAGTACAGTAATGTATGAGAGTGTGAGAGTACAGTACTGTGGGTGTGAGAGGGAGAGAGAGACAGTACTGTGTGTGTGAGTATGAGAGAGGGAGAGAGGGAGAGAGTACAGTACTGTGTGTGAGTATGAGAGAGTGAGAGAGTACAGTACTGTGTGTGAGTATGAGAGATGGAGTGAGAGAGTACAGTACTGTGTGTGTGAGTATGAGAGAGGGAGAGTGTGAGAGAGTACAGTACTGTGTGTGTGAGTATGAGAGAGTGAGAGAGTACAGTACTGTGTGTGAGTATGGGAGAGGGAGAGAGTGAGAGAGTACAGTACAATGTGTGTGAGTATGAGAGAGTGAGAGAGTACAGTACTGTGTGTGTGAGTATGAGAGAGGGAGAGAGTGAGAGAGTACAGTACTGTGTGTGTGAGTATGAGAGAGGGAGAGAGTGAGAGAGTACAGTACTGTGTGTGTGAGTATGAGAGAGTGAGAGAGTACAGTACTGTGTGTGAGTATGGGAGAGTGAGAGAGTGAGAGAGTACAGTACAATGTGTGTGAGTATGAGAGAGGGAGAGAGTACAGTACTGTGTGTGTGAGAGAGAGAGTACAGTACTGTGTGTGAGAGAGGGAGAGAGAGTACAGGTGTGTGTGTGTGTGTGTGTGTGTGTGTGTGTGTGTGTGTGTGTGTGTGTGTGTGTGTGTGTGTGTGTGTGTGTGTGTGTGTGTGTGTGTGTAGTACTGTGTGTGTGAGAGAGGGAGAGAGTACAGTACTGTGTGTGTGAGAGGGAGAGAGTACAGTACTGTGTGTGTGAGTATGAGAGAGTGAGAGAGTACAGTAATGTATGAGAGTGTGAGAGTACAGTACTGTGGGTGTGAGAGGGAGAGAGAGACAGTACTGTGTGTGTGAGTATGAGAGAGGGAGAGAGGGAGAGAGTACAGTACTGTGTGTGAGTATGAGAGAGTGAGAGAGTACAGTACTGTGTGTGAGTATGAGAGAGGGAGTGAGAGAGTACAGTACTGTGTGTGTGAGTATGAGAGAGGGAGAGAGTGAGAGAGTACAGTACTGTGTGTGTGAGTATGAGAGAGTACAGTACTGTGTGTGAGTATGGGAGAGGGAGAGAGTGAGAGAGTACAGTACAATGTGTGTGAGTATGAGAGAGGGAGAGAGTACAGTACTGTGTGTGTGAGTATGAGAGAGGGAGGGAGTGAGAGAGTACAGTACTGTGTGTGTGAGTATGAGAGAGGGAGAGAGTGAGAGAGTACAGTACTGTGTGTGTGAGTATGAGAGAGTGAGAGAGTACAGTACTGTGTGTGAGTATGGGAGAGGGAGAGAGTGAGAGAGTACAGTACAATGTGTGTGAGTATGAGAGAGGGAGAGAGTACAGTACTGTGTGTGTGAGTATGAGAGAGGGAGAGAGTACAGTACTGTGTGTGTGAGTATGAGAGAGTGGGGGTACAGTACTGTGTGTGTGAGTATGAGAGAGGGAGAGAGGGAGAGAGTACAGTACTGTGTGTTAGTGTGAGAGACTGAGAGAGTACAGTACTGTGTGTGAGTATGAGAGAGCGAGATAGTGAGAGAGTACAGTACTGTGTGTGAGTATGATAGAGGGAGAGAGGGAGAGAGTACAGTACTGTATGTGTGTGAGTATGAGAGAGGGAGAGAGTGAGTGAGTACAGTACTGTGTGTGTGAGTATGAGAGAGTACAGTACTGGGTGTGTATGAGAGATGGAGAGAGGGAGTGAGTACAGTACTGTGTGTGAGTATGAGAGATGGAGAGAGTAAAGTACTGTTTGTGTGAGTATGAGAGAGTGAGAGAGTACAGTACTGTGTGTGAGTATGAGAGAGGGAGAGAGGGAGAGAGGGAGATAGTACAGTACTGTGTGTGTGAGTATAAGAGAGTGAGAGAGTACAGAATTGTGGATGTGAGAGGGAGAGAGACAGTACTGTGTGTGTGAGTGTGAGAGAGTACAGTACTGTGTGTAAGTATGAGAGAGTGAGAGAGTACAGTACTGTGTGTGAGTATGAGAGAGGGAGAGAGTACAGTACTGTGTGTGAGTATGAGAGAGGGAGAGAGTACAGTACTGTGTGTGTGGGTATGAGAGAGGGAGAGAGTACAGTACTGTGTGTTTGAGTATGAGAGAGGGAGAGAGTACAGTACTGTGTGTGTGAGTATGAGAGAGGGAGAGAGTACAGTACTGTGTGGGTATGAGAGAGGGAGAGAGGGAGAGAGTACAGTACTGTGTGTGTGAGTATGAGAGAGGGAGAGAGTACAGTACTGTGTGTGTGGGTATGAGAGAGGGAGAGAGTACATTACTGTGTGTGTGTGTGAGTATGAGAGAGGGAGAGAGTACAGTACTGTGTGTGAGTATGAGAGAGGTAGAGAGGGAGAGAGTACAGTACTGTGTGAGTATGAGAGAGAGAGAGTACAGTACTGTGTGTGTGGGTATGAGAGAGGGAGAGAGAGAGTACAGTACTGTGTGTGAGTATGAGAGAGGGAGAGAGTACAGTACTGTGTGTGTGAGTATGAGAGAGGGAGAGATTACAGTACTGTGTGTATGAGAGAGGGAGTACAGTACTGTGTGTGTGGGTATGAGAGAGGGAGAGAGTACAGTACTGTGTGTGTGGGTGTGAGAGAGGGAGAGAGAGAGAGTACAGTACTGTGTGTGAGTATGAGAGAGGGAGAGAGTACAGTACTGTGTGTGTGAGTATGAGAGAGTGAGAGAGTACAGTACTGTGTGTGAGTATGAGAGAGGGAGAGAGTACAGTACTGTGTGTGAGTATGAGAGAGGGAGAGAGTACAGTACTGTGTGTGTGGGTATGAGAGAGGGAGAGAGAGAGTACAGTACTGTGTGTGAGTATGAGAGAGGGAGAGAGTACAGTACTGTGTGTGTGAGTATGAGAGAGGGAGAGAGTACAGTACTGTGTGTGTGAGTATGAGAGAGGGAGAGAGTACAGTACTGTGTGTGTATGAGAGAGGGAGAGAGGGAGAGAGTACAGTACTGTGTGTGAGTATGAGAGAGGGAGAGAGTACAGTACTGTGTGTGTGGGTATGAGAGAGGGAGAGAGTACAGTACTGTGTGTGTGAGTATGAGAGAGGGAGAGAGTACAGTACTGTGTGTGAGTATGAGAGAGGTAGAGAGGGAGAGAGTACAGTACTGTGTGAGTATGAGAGAGAGAGAGTACAGTACTGTGTGTGTGGGTATGAGAGAGGGAGAGAGAGAGTACAGTACTGTGTGTGAGTATGAGAGAGGGAGAGAGTACAGTACTGTGTGTGTGAGTGTGAGAGAGGGAGAGAGTACAGTACTGTGTGTATGAGAGAGGGAGTACAGTACTGTGTGTGTGGGTATGAGAGAGGGAGAGAGTACAGTACTGTGTGTGTGGGTGTGAGAGAGGGAGAGAGAGAGTACAGTACTGTGTGTGAGTATGAGAGAGGGAGAGAGTACAGTACTGTGTGTGTGAGTATGAGAGAGTGAGAGAGTACAGTACTGTGTGTGAGTATGAGAGAGGGAGAGAGTACAGTACTGTGTGTGAGTATGAGAGAGGGAGAGAGTACAGTACTGTGTGTGTGGGTATGAGAGAGGGAGAGAGAGAGTACAGTACTGTGTGTGAGTATGAGAGAGGGAGAGAGTACAGTACTGTGTGTGTGAGTATGAGAGAGGGAGAGAGTACAGTACTGTGTGTGTGAGTATGAGAGAGGGAGAGAGTACAGTACTGTGTGTGTATGAGAGAGGGAGAGAGGGAGAGAGTACAGTACTGTGTGTGTGAGTATGAGAGAGGGAGAGAGTACAGTACTGTGTGTGTGGGTATGAGAGAGGGAGAGAGTACAGTACTGTGTGTGTGAGTATGAGAGAGGGAGAGAGTACAGTACTGTGTGTGAGTATGAGAGAGGTAGAGAGGGAGAGAGTACAGTACTGTGTGAGTATGAGAGAGAGAGAGTACAGTACTGTGTGTGTGGGTATGAGAGAGGGAGAGAGAGAGTACAGTACTGTGTGTGAGTATGAGAGAGGGAGAGAGTACAGTACTGTGTGTGTGAGTATGAGAGAGGGAGAGAGTACAGTACTGTGTGTATGAGAGAGGGAGTACAGTACTGTGTGTGTGGGTATGAGAGAGGGAGAGAGTACAGTACTGTGTGTGTGGGTGTGAGAGAGGGAGAGAGAGAGTACAGTACTGTGTGTGAGTATGAGAGAGGGAGAGAGTACAGTACTGTGTGTGTGAGTATGAGAGAGTGAGAGAGTACAGTACTGTGTGTGAGTATGAGAGAGGGAGAGAGTACAGTACTGTGTGTGAGTATGAGAGAGGGAGAGAGTACAGTACTGTGTGTGTGGGTATGAGAGAGGGAGAGAGAGAGTACAGTACTGTGTGTGAGTATGAGAGAGTGAGAGAGTACAGTACTGTGTGTGAGTATGAGAGAGGGAGATAGTACAGTACTGTGTGTGAGTATGGGAGAGTGAGAGAGTGAGAGAGTACAGTACAATGTGTGTGAGTATGAGAGAGGGAGAGAGTACAGTACTGTGTGTGTGAGAGAGAGAGTACAGTACTGTGTGTGAGAGAGGGAGAGAGAGTACAGGTGTGTGTGTGTGTGTGTGTGTGTGTGTGTGTGTGTGTGTGTGTGTGTGTGTGTGTGTGTGTGTGTGTGTGTGTGTGTGTGTGTGTGTGTAGTACTGTGTGTGTGAGAGAGGGAGAGAGTACAGTACTGTGTGTGTGAGAGGGAGAGAGTACAGTACTGTGTGTGTGAGTATGAGAGAGTGAGAGAGTACAGTAATGTATGAGAGTGTGAGAGTACAGTACTGTGGGTGTGAGAGGGAGAGAGAGACAGTACTGTGTGTGTGAGTATGAGAGAGGGAGAGAGGGAGAGAGTACAGTACTGTGTGTGAGTATGAGAGAGTGAGAGAGTACAGTACTGTGTGTGAGTATGAGAGAGGGAGTGAGAGAGTACAGTACTGTGTGTGTGAGTATGAGAGAGGGAGAGAGTGAGAGAGTACAGTACTGTGTGTGTGAGTATGAGAGAGTGAGAGAGTACAGTACTGTGTGTGAGTATGGGAGAGGGAGAGAGTGAGAGAGTACAGTACAATGTGTGTGAGTATGAGAGAGGGAGAGAGTACAGTACTGTGTGTGTGAGTATGAGAGAGGGAGGGAGTGAGAGAGTACAGTACTGTGTGTGTGAGTATGAGAGAGGGAGAGAGTGAGAGAGTACAGTACTGTGTGTGTGAGTATGAGAGAGTGAGAGAGTACAGTACTGTGTGTGAGTATGGGAGAGGGAGAGAGTGAGAGAGTACAGTACAATGTGTGTGAGTATGAGAGAGGGAGAGAGTACAGTACTGTGTGTGTGAGTATGAGAGAGGGAGAGAGTACAGTACTGTGTGTGTGAGTATGAGAGAGTGGGGGTACAGTACTGTGTGTGTGAGTATGAGAGAGGGAGAGAGGGAGAGAGTACAGTACTGTGTGTTAGTGTGAGAGACTGAGAGAGTACAGTACTGTGTGTGAGTATGAGAGAGCGAGATAGTGAGAGAGTACAGTACTGTGTGTGAGTATGATAGAGGGAGAGAGGGAGAGAGTACAGTACTGTATGTGTGTGAGTATGAGAGAGGGAGAGAGTGAGTGAGTACAGTACTGTGTGTGTGAGTATGAGAGAGTACAGTACTGGGTGTGTATGAGAGATGGAGAGAGGGAGTGAGTACAGTACTGTGTGTGAGTATGAGAGATGGAGAGAGTAAAGTACTGTTTGTGTGAGTATGAGAGAGTGAGAGAGTACAGTACTGTGTGTGAGTATGAGAGAGGGAGAGAGGGAGAGAGGGAGATAGTACAGTACTGTGTGTGTGAGTATAAGAGAGTGAGAGAGTACAGAATTGTGGATGTGAGAGGGAGAGAGACAGTACTGTGTGTGTGAGTGTGAGAGAGTACAGTACTGTGTGTAAGTATGAGAGAGTGAGAGAGTACAGTACTGTGTGTGAGTATGAGAGAGGGAGAGAGTACAGTACTGTGTGTGAGTATGAGAGAGGGAGAGAGTACAGTACTGTGTGTGTGGGTATGAGAGAGGGAGAGAGTACAGTACTGTGTGTTTGAGTATGAGAGAGGGAGAGAGTACAGTACTGTGTGTGTGAGTATGAGAGAGGGAGAGAGTACAGTACTGTGTGGGTATGAGAGAGGGAGAGAGGGAGAGAGTACAGTACTGTGTGTGTGAGTATGAGAGAGGGAGAGAGTACAGTACTGTGTGTGTGGGTATGAGAGAGGGAGAGAGTACAGTACTGTGTGTGTGTGTGAGTATGAGAGAGGGAGAGAGTACAGTACTGTGTGTGAGTATGAGAGAGGTAGAGAGGGAGAGAGTACAGTACTGTGTGAGTATGAGAGAGAGAGAGTACAGTACTGTGTGTGTGGGTATGAGAGAGGGAGAGAGAGAGTACAGTACTGTGTGTGAGTATGAGAGAGGGAGAGAGTACAGTACTGTGTGTGTGAGTATGAGAGAGGGAGAGATTACAGTACTGTGTGTATGAGAGAGGGAGTACAGTACTGTGTGTGTGGGTATGAGAGAGGGAGAGAGTACAGTACTGTGTGTGTGGGTGTGAGAGAGGGAGAGAGAGAGAGTACAGTACTGTGTGTGAGTATGAGAGAGGGAGAGAGTACAGTACTGTGTGTGTGAGTATGAGAGAGTGAGAGAGTACAGTACTGTGTGTGAGTATGAGAGAGGGAGAGAGTACAGTACTGTGTGTGAGTATGAGAGAGGGAGAGAGTACAGTACTGTGTGTGTGGGTATGAGAGAGGGAGAGAGAGAGTACAGTACTGTGTGTGAGTATGAGAGAGGGAGAGAGTACAGTACTGTGTGTGTGAGTATGAGAGAGGGAGAGAGTACAGTACTGTGTGTGTGAGTATGAGAGAGGGAGAGAGTACAGTACTGTGTGTGTATGAGAGAGGGAGAGAGGGAGAGAGTACAGTACTGTGTGTGAGTATGAGAGAGGGAGAGAGTACAGTACTGTGTGTGTGGGTATGAGAGAGGGAGAGAGTACAGTACTGTGTGTGTGAGTATGAGAGAGGGAGAGAGTACAGTACTGTGTGTGAGTATGAGAGAGGTAGAGAGGGAGAGAGTACAGTACTGTGTGAGTATGAGAGAGAGAGAGTACAGTACTGTGTGTGTGGGTATGAGAGAGGGAGAGAGAGAGTACAGTACTGTGTGTGAGTATGAGAGAGGGAGAGAGTACAGTACTGTGTGTGTGAGTGTGAGAGAGGGAGAGAGTACAGTACTGTGTGTATGAGAGAGGGAGTACAGTACTGTGTGTGTGGGTATGAGAGAGGGAGAGAGTACAGTACTGTGTGTGTGGGTGTGAGAGAGGGAGAGAGAGAGTACAGTACTGTGTGTGAGTATGAGAGAGGGAGAGAGTACAGTACTGTGTGTGTGAGTATGAGAGAGTGAGAGAGTACAGTACTGTGTGTGAGTATGAGAGAGGGAGAGAGTACAGTACTGTGTGTGAGTATGAGAGAGGGAGAGAGTACAGTACTGTGTGTGTGGGTATGAGAGAGGGAGAGAGAGAGTACAGTACTGTGTGTGAGTATGAGAGAGGGAGAGAGTACAGTACTGTGTGTGTGAGTATGAGAGAGGGAGAGAGTACAGTACTGTGTGTGTGAGTATGAGAGAGGGAGAGAGTACAGTACTGTGTGTGTATGAGAGAGGGAGAGAGGGAGAGAGTACAGTACTGTGTGTGTGAGTATGAGAGAGGGAGAGAGTACAGTACTGTGTGTGTGGGTATGAGAGAGGGAGAGAGTACAGTACTGTGTGTGTGAGTATGAGAGAGGGAGAGAGTACAGTACTGTGTGTGAGTATGAGAGAGGTAGAGAGGGAGAGAGTACAGTACTGTGTGAGTATGAGAGAGAGAGAGTACAGTACTGTGTGTGTGGGTATGAGAGAGGGAGAGAGAGAGTACAGTACTGTGTGTGAGTATGAGAGAGGGAGAGAGTACAGTACTGTGTGTGTGAGTATGAGAGAGGGAGAGAGTACAGTACTGTGTGTATGAGAGAGGGAGTACAGTACTGTGTGTGTGGGTATGAGAGAGGGAGAGAGTACAGTACTGTGTGTGTGGGTGTGAGAGAGGGAGAGAGAGAGTACAGTACTGTGTGTGAGTATGAGAGAGGGAGAGAGTACAGTACTGTGTGTGTGAGTATGAGAGAGTGAGAGAGTACAGTACTGTGTGTGAGTATGAGAGAGGGAGAGAGTACAGTACTGTGTGTGAGTATGAGAGAGGGAGAGAGTACAGTACTGTGTGTGTGGGTATGAGAGAGGGAGAGAGAGAGTACAGTACTGTGTGTGAGTATGAGAGAGTGAGAGAGTACAGTACTGTGTGTGAGTATGAGAGAGGGAGATAGTACAGTACTGTGTGTGAGTATGGGAGAGTGAGAGAGTGAGAGAGTACAGTACAATGTGTGTGAGTATGAGAGAGGGAGAGAGTACAGTACTGTGTGTGTGAGAGAGAGAGTACAGTACTGTGTGTGAGAGAGGGAGAGAGAGTACAGGTGTGTGTGTGTGTGTGTGTGTGTGTGTGTGTGTGTGTGTGTGTGTGTGTGTGTGTGTGTGTGTGTGTGTGTGTGTGTGTGTGTGTGTGTGTGTGTGTGTGTAGTACTGTGTGTGTGAGAGAGGGAGAGAGTACAGTACTGTGTGTGTGAGAGGGAGAGAGTACAGTACTGTGTGTGTGAGTATGAGAGAGTGAGAGAGTACAGTAATGTATGAGAGTGTGAGAGTACAGTACTGTGGGTGTGAGAGGGAGAGAGAGACAGTACTGTGTGTGTGAGTATGAGAGAGGGAGAGAGGGAGAGAGTACAGTACTGTGTGTGAGTATGAGAGAGTGATAGAGTACAGTACTGTGTGTGAGTATGAGAGAGGGAGTGAGAGAGTACAGTACTGTGTGTGTGAGTATGAGAGAGGGAGAGAGTGAGAGAGTACAGTACTGTGTGTGTGAGTATGAGAGAGTGAGAGAGTACAGTACTGTGTGTGAGTATGGGAGAGGGAGAGAGTGAGAGAGTACAGTACAATGTGTGTGAGTATGAGAGAGGGAGAGAGTACAGTACTGTGTGTGTGAGTATGAGAGAGGGAGGGAGTGAGAGAGTACAGTACTGTGTGTGTGAGTATGAGAGAGGGAGAGAGTGAGAGAGTACAGTACTGTGTGTGTGAGTATGAGAGAGTGAGAGAGTACAGTACTGTGTGTGAGTATGGGAGAGGGAGAGAGTGAGAGAGTACAGTACAATGTGTGTGAGTATGAGAGAGGGAGAGAGTACAGTACTGTGTGTGTGAGTATGAGAGAGGGAGAGAGTACAGTACTGTGTGTGTGAGTATGAGAGAGTGGGGGTACAGTACTGTGTGTGTGAGTATGAGAGAGGGAGAGAGGGAGAGAGTACAGTACTGTGTGTTAGTGTGAGAGACTGAGAGAGTACAGTACTGTGTGTGAGTATGAGAGAGCGAGATAGTGAGAGAGTACAGTACTGTGTGTGAGTATGATAGAGGGAGAGAGGGAGAGAGTACAGTACTGTATGTGTGTGAGTATGAGAGAGGGAGAGAGGGAGTGAGTACAGTACTGTGTGTGTGAGTATGAGAGAGTACAGTACTGGGTGTGTATGAGAGATGGAGAGAGGGAGTGAGTACAGTACTGTGTGTGAGTATGAGAGATGGAGAGAGTAAAGTACTGTTTGTGTGAGTATGAGAGAGTGAGAGAGTACAGTACTGTGTGTGAGTATGAGAGAGGGAGAGAGGGAGAGAGGGAGATAGTACAGTACTGTGTGTGTGAGTATAAGAGAGTGAGAGAGTACAGAATTGTGGATGTGAGAGGGAGAGAGACAGTACTGTGTGTGTGAGTGTGAGAGAGTACAGTACTGTGTGTAAGTATGAGAGAGTGAGAGAGTACAGTACTGTGTGTGAGTATGAGAGAGGGAGAGAGTACAGTACTGTGTGTGAGTATGAGAGAGGGAGAGAGTACAGTACTGTGTGTGTGGGTATGAGAGAGGGAGAGAGTACAGTACTGTGTGTGTGAGTATGAGAGAGGGAGAGAGTACAGTACTGTGTGTTTGAGTATGAGAGAGGGAGAGAGTACAGTACTGTGTGTGTGAGTATGAGAGAGGGAGAGAGTACAGTACTGTGTGGGTATGAGAGAGGGAGAGAGGGAGAGAGTACAGTACTGTGTGTGTGAGTATGAGAGAGGGAGAGAGTACAGTACTGTGTGTGTGGGTATGAGAGAGGGAGAGAGTACAGTACTGTGTGTGTGTGTGAGTATGAGAGAGGGAGAGAGTACAGTACTGTGTGTGAGTATGAGAGAGGTAGAGAGGGAGAGAGTACAGTACTGTGTGAGTATGAGAGAGAGAGAGTACAGTACTGTGTGTGAGTATGAGAGAGGGAGAGAGTACAGTACTGTGTGTGTGAGTATGAGAGAGGGAGAGATTACAGTACTGTGTGTATGAGAGAGGGAGTACAGTACTGTGTGTGTGGGTATGAGAGAGGGAGAGAGTACAGTACTGTGTGTGTGGGTGTGAGAGAGGGAGAGAGAGAGAGTACAGTACTGTGTGTGAGTATGAGAGAGGGAGAGAGTACAGTACTGTGTGTGTGAGTATGAGAGAGTGAGAGAGTACAGTACTGTGTGTGAGTATGAGAGAGGGAGAGAGTACAGTACTGTGTGTGAGTATGAGAGAGGGAGAGAGTACAGTACTGTGTGTGTGGGTATGAGAGAGGGAGAGAGAGAGTACAGTACTGTGTGTGAGTATGAGAGAGGGAGAGAGTACAGTACTGTGTGTGTGAGTATGAGAGAGGGAGAGAGTACAGTACTGTGTGTGTGAGTATGAGAGAGGGAGAGAGTACAGTACTGTGTGTGTATGAGAGAGGGAGAGAGGGAGAGAGTACAGTACTGTGTGTGAGTATGAGAGAGGGAGAGAGTACAGTACTGTGTGTGTGGGTATGAGAGAGGGAGAGAGTACAGTACTGTGTGTGTGAGTATGAGAGAGGGAGAGAGTACAGTACTGTGTGTGAGTATGAGAGAGGTAGAGAGGGAGAGAGTACAGTACTGTGTGAGTATGAGAGAGAGAGAGTACAGTACTGTGTGTGTGGGTATGAGAGAGGGAGAGAGAGAGTACAGTACTGTGTGTGAGTATGAGAGAGGGAGAGAGTACAGTACTGTGTGTGTGAGTGTGAGAGAGGGAGAGAGTACAGTACTGTGTGTATGAGAGAGGGAGTACAGTACTGTGTGTGTGGGTATGAGAGAGGGAGAGAGTACAGTACTGTGTGTGTGGGTGTGAGAGAGGGAGAGAGAGAGTACAGTACTGTGTGTGAGTATGAGAGAGGGAGAGAGTACAGTACTGTGTGTGTGAGTATGAGAGAGTGAGAGAGTACAGTACTGTGTGTGAGTATGAGAGAGGGAGAGAGTACAGTACTGTGTGTGAGTATGAGAGAGGGAGAGAGTACAGTACTGTGTGTGTGGGTATGAGAGAGGGAGAGAGAGAGTACAGTACTGTGTGTGAGTATGAGAGAGGGAGAGAGTACAGTACTGTGTGTGTGAGTATGAGAGAGGGAGAGAGTACAGTACTGTGTGTGTGAGTATGAGAGAGGGAGAGAGTACAGTACTGTGTGTGTATGAGAGAGGGAGAGAGGGAGAGAGTACAGTACTGTGTGTGTGAGTATGAGAGAGGGAGAGAGTACAGTACTGTGTGTGTGGGTATGAGAGAGGGAGAGAGTACAGTACTGTGTGTGAGTATGAGAGAGGGAGAGAGTACAGTACTGTGTGTGAGTATGAGAGAGGTAGAGAGGGAGAGAGTACAGTACTGTGTGAGTATGAGAGAGAGAGAGTACAGTACTGTGTGTGTGGGTATGAGAGAGGGAGAGAGAGAGTACAGTACTGTGTGTGAGTATGAGAGAGGGAGAGAGTACAGTACTGTGTGTGTGAGTATGAGAGAGGGAGAGAGTACAGTACTGTGTGTATGAGAGAGGGAGTACAGTACTGTGTGTGTGGGTATGAGAGAGGGAGAGAGTACAGTACTGTGTGTGTGGGTGTGAGAGAGGGAGAGAGAGAGTACAGTACTGTGTGTGAGTATGAGAGAGGGAGAGAGTACAGTACTGTGTGTGTGAGTATGAGAGAGGGAGAGAGTACAGTACTGTGTGTGTGAGTATGAGAGAGGGAGAGAGTACAGTACTGTGTGTGTATGAGAGAGGGAGAGAGGGAGAGAGTACAGTACTGTGTGTGTGAGTATGAGAGAGGGAGAGAGTACAGTACTGTGTGTGTGGGTATGAGAGAGGGAGAGAGTACAGTACTGTGTGTGTGAGTATGAGAGAGGGAGAGAGTACAGTACTGTGTGTGAGTATGAGAGAGGGAGAGAGTACAGTACTGTGTGTGTGGGTATGAGAGAGGGAGAGAGAGAGTACAGTACTGTGTGTGAGTATGAGAGAGGGAGAGAGTACAGTACTGTGTGTGTGAGTATGAGAGAGGGAGAGAGTACAGTACTGTGTGTGTGAGTATGAGAGAGGGAGAGAGTACAGTACTGTGTGTGTATGAGAGAGGGAGAGAGGGAGAGAGTACAGTACTGTGTGTGTGAGTATGAGAGAGGGAGAGAGTACAGTACTGTGTGTGTGGGTATGAGAGAGGGAGAGAGTACAGTACTGTGTGTGTGAGTATGAGAGAGGAGAGAGTACAGTACTGTGTGTGAGTATGAGAGAGGTAGAGAGGGAGAGAGTACAGTACTGTGTGAGTATGAGAGAGAGAGAGTACAGTACTGTGTGTGTGGGTATGAGAGAGGGAGAGAGAGAGTACAGTACTGTGTGTGAGTATGAGAGAGGGAGAGAGTACAGTACTGTGTGTGTGAGTATGAGAGAGGGAGAGAGTACAGTACTGTGTGTATGAGAGAGGGAGTACAGTACTGTGTGTGTGGGTATGAGAGAGGGAGAGAGTACAGTACTGTGTGTGTGGGTGTGAGAGAGGGAGAGAGAGAGTACAGTACTGTGTGTGAGTATGAGAGAGGGAGAGAGTACAGTACTGTGTGTGTGAGTATGAGAGAGTGAGAGAGTACAGTACTGTGTGTGAGTATGAGAGAGGGAGAGAGTACAGTACTGTGTGTGAGTATGAGAGAGGGAGAGAGTACAGTACTGTGTGTGTGGGTATGAGAGAGGGAGAGAGAGAGTACAGTACTGTGTGTGAGTATGAGAGAGTGAGAGAGTACAGTACTGTGTGTGAGTATGAGAGAGGGAGATAGTACAGTACTGTGTGTGAGTATGGGAGAGTGAGAGAGTGAGAGAGTACAGTACAATGTGTGTGAGTATGAGAGAGGGAGAGAGTACAGTACTGTGTGTGTGAGAGAGAGAGTACAGTACTGTGTGTGAGAGAGGGAGAGAGAGTACAGGTGTGTGTGTGTGTGTGTGTGTGTGTGTGTGTGTGTGTGTGTGTGTGTGTGTGTGTGTGTGTGTGTGTGTGTGTGTGTGTGTGTGTGTGTGTGTGTGTGTAGTACTGTGTGTGTGAGAGAGGGAGAGAGTACAGTACTGTGTGTGTGAGAGGGAGAGAGTACAGTACTGTGTGTGTGAGTATGAGAGAGTGAGAGAGTACAGTAATGTATGAGAGTGTGAGAGTACAGTACTGTGGGTGTGAGAGGGAGAGAGAGACAGTACTGTGTGTGTGAGTATGAGAGAGGAGAGAGGGAGAGAGTACAGTACTGTGTGTGAGTATGAGAGAGTGATAGAGTACAGTACTGTGTGTGAGTATGAGAGAGGGAGTGAGAGAGTACAGTACTGTGTGTGTGAGTATGAGAGAGGGAGAGAGTGAGAGAGTACAGTACTGTGTGTGTTGTATGAGAGAGTGAGAGAGTACAGTACTGTGTGTGAGTATGGGAGAGGGAGAGAGTGAGAGAGTACAGTACAATGTGTGTGAGTATGAGAGAGGGAGAGAGTACAGTACTGTGTGTGTGAGTATGAGAGAGGGAGGGAGTGAGAGAGTACAGTACTGTGTGTGTGAGTATGAGAGAGGGAGAGAGTGAGAGAGTACAGTACTGTGTGTGTGAGTATGAGAGAGTGAGAGAGTACAGTACTGTGTGTGAGTATGGGAGAGGGAGAGAGTGAGAGAGTACAGTACAATGTGTGTGAGTATGAGAGAGGGAGAGAGTACAGTACTGTGTGTGTGAGTATGAGAGAGGGAGAGAGTACAGTACTGTGTGTGTGAGTATGAGAGAGTGGGGGTACAGTACTGTGTGTGTGAGTATGAGAGAGGGAGAGAGGGAGAGAGTACAGTACTGTGTGTTAGTGTGAGAGACTGAGAGAGTACAGTACTGTGTGTGAGTATGAGAGAGCGAGATAGTGAGAGAGTACAGTACTGTGTGTGAGTATGATAGAGGGAGAGAGGGAGAGAGTACAGTACTGTATGTGTGTGAGTATGAGAGAGGGAGAGAGGGAGTGAGTACAGTACTGTGTGTGTGAGTATGAGAGAGTACAGTACTGGGTGTGTATGAGAGATGGAGAGAGGGAGTGAGTACAGTACTGTGTGTGAGTATGAGAGATGGAGAGAGTAAAGTACTGTTTGTGTGAGTATGAGAGAGTGAGAGAGTACAGTACTGTGTGTGAGTATGAGAGAGGGAGAGAGGGAGAGAGGGAGATAGTACAGTACTGTGTGTGTGAGTATAAGAGAGTGAGAGAGTACAGAATTGTGGATGTGAGAGGGAGAGAGACAGTACTGTGTGTGTGAGTGTGAGAGAGTACAGTACTGTGTGTAAGTATGAGAGAGTGAGAGAGTACAGTACTGTGTGTGAGTATGAGAGAGGGAGAGAGTACAGTACTGTGTGTGAGTATGAGAGAGGGAGAGAGTACAGTACTGTGTGTGTGGGTATGAGAGAGGGAGAGAGTACAGTACTGTGTGTGTGAGTATGAGAGAGGGAGAGAGTACAGTACTGTGTGTTTGAGTATGAGAGAGGGAGAGAGTACAGTACTGTGTGTGTGAGTATGAGAGAGGAGAGAGTACA